>NC_064774.1:15672658-15888473 GCF_011397635.1 Epinephelus fuscoguttatus
ATCTAAACATACGAAGTTTGCTTCCAAAATTAGACTTGGTAAAAATTTGGATTCAGTCAACTGACACTGACATTCTTGTCCTGTCTGAAACCTGGCTGACAAAATCAATTTCAGACAATGACATTTTAATAAAAGGCTATCGTGTCTTCCGCTGTGATCGTCCCAGGAAAGGCGGGGGTATAGCCATCTATGTTAAAAATAGGTACCACGTGTCTATCCTATCCTCTGTGTCCTTGAGCAAGCAATTTGAGCTTCTTGCCCTAAAACTTGATTTTGCACAGGATCAGTCTATAACAGTTATGGGTTGCTATAGACCACCCTCAGCATGTAATGAAGCCCTTCCGTCACTGTCAGATATTATTTCCAGGTTTAACATGAGTGAACTTGTTTTGGTTGGAGATCTAAATCTTGATTGGCTGACATCCGCATCAAATAGCTTGAAATCTGTTTGTGACTCATTTAATCTTGCCCAGCTAATTCATAGTCCAACCCGCCCTAATGCAAAACAGCCTACCAGATCATCATTAATTGACTTAATCATAACTAATGTTCCCCACAAGTACACTGGAGTAGGTATTTTTGCGAATGATTTAAGTGACCACTGTGCTATTGCTACTGTGAGAAATGCCAAGCTCCCAAAAACTAAGCCACAGCTTCTGCTGAAAAGAGATTTTAAACACTTTTATGAGCAAGCTTTTTACCATGATTTGTCAGTTTTTGATTGGAGCAGAGTTTCGCTCTTTGATGACGTTGAACTTGCTTGGAAATACTTCTATGATGAATTTCTGAGATTAATTGATAAACATGCACCCCTACGCAAATTTCGTGTTAAGGGACGAAATAACCCCTGGTTCTGTCCAGAAATTGGTCATTTGCTTAAGACAAGAGATACTGCCTGGGCCAAGGCAAGAAAAACTAAAAATGAGGCCGACTGGATCTCCTTCAGGCAGCTTCGCAATAAATGTACATCCTTTATTAAGAAGGCCAAGTCAGAGTTTTACCTCTCTGAAACAACCAAAAACCTAAACGACCCCAAGAAATTTTGGAAAGTTGTGAAGAGTTCTGGTCTTGGATCAACAACTGAACTCCCAAATTTTTTGATGAAAGGTTCATGTACTCTGACTGAAAAATCTGACATGTTGAATTGGTTTAACGATCACTTTATTTCTGCTGGTTATTTATTTGACACTGTAAACCCCGAACTCGTTAAGCCTGTCTCAATTATGGATGCTCAGGTTGCAAATAGTAGTGCAAATTGTTTTTATTTTACTCCTGTGTCTGCCTCTGATGTGCAGAGAGTTTTGTCCAAACTGGACGCTAAAAAAGCAGCGGGTCCTGACAAACTGGACCCATTCTTTCTCAAATTGTCTGCAAATTTCATTGCTGAGCCTCTTTCGCACATTTTTAATTTGAGCTTTACCACTAGTAAAATTCCAAAAATCTGGAAGTCAGCTTTTGTTCTTCCCCTGTTAAAAGGGGGGGAACCTTCGGATGTAAATAATTACCGTCCGATATCCAAACTTTGTGTGCTCTCCAAAGTGTTGAGACTGGTCAGTGATCAGCTCAAAGATTTTCTTGAAGCAAATAATATTTTATCAACTTTCCAATCTGGTTTCAGAAAGCAACACAGCACAGTCACAGCCACTCTTAAGGTTCTGAATGACTTTAACTATGCTTTGGACTGCAAGAAATACTGTGTTGCACTTTTCATTGACTTGTCAAAGGCATTTGACACAGTAGATCACGGTTTACTGATAAACATGCTATATCAGATTGGCCTGTCTAAAAATACAGCCTTGTGGTTTGCCAATTATTTGTCTGATAGAACACAGTGTGTTCAGATGGCTGGTTCCACCTCATCATTTTCTGAGGTCTTTAAAGGTGTGCCCCAAGGTTCAGTCTTGGGGCCTATTTTATTTTCTATTTATATGAACAAAATATGTGATAACCTGTCAAATGCCTCTTACCATTTTTATGCAGATGACACTGTCATCTATTGTTGGTCACCCTCAATTGTGCAGGCTCTTGAGTTTTTACAATCTGCTTTTAATGTTGTTCAATCTCGACTGCAAAATCTTAAATTAGTTTTAAATGCACAAAAAACCAAACTGATGGTGTTTTCTAGATCTGGTGAATTACCAGGGAACATCCCCTCAATCTTAACCTCACGAGGTGTTCCCATTGAACTTGTCTCAAATTACAAGTACTTTGGTTTTCTTATTGATCATGAGCTTTCATTCAAAGTGCATATTGTCAGCTTGGTCACCAAGCTCAGGATTAAAATTGGTTTCTATTATAGAAACAAATCCTGCTTCTCTCTCCGAGCTCGCAAATATCTTGTTTCTGCAACTTTTTTAACCTCTGCTTGATTATGGTGATGTTCTGTACATGACAGCTTCAGCTAAATGTCTACAGTCCTTGAACACCGTCTATCACTGTGCGCTGAGATTTGTCACTGGCTGTAGCAGACTCACCCATCACTGTGAACTCTATGCCAAGTCTGGATGGCCATCTCTGAGTGTCCGCCGGTACATACACTGGTTGACTCTCATTTATAAAGCTCTTCTTGGCCTAGTTCCAATGTACTTGTGTACACTTCTGCAAAGAACTAAAAGCCGCTACGCCTTACGCTCTGGTGATATCATTCACCTGACTGTCCCCCGTGTCAGGACTGAACAGGGGAAAAGAGCTTTCAGATTTGCTGCCCCATCAGCGTGGAATACCCTCCAGTCTGATTTAAAAATGTCGGAGCTTATTCCATTGGAGAACTTTCGCTCTCTCTTGACTGACAGACATTGCGAGACCTTGGAACAGTGCTTATGTTTTTAAAATTGTTATTGTGACTTCCACTGCTGCACTTTAAATGTCAACCGTTGACCTTAGTTATTGGCTGCTCTATCATATTGTTTATTGCCTGTCTGTTATTTATTGTGATGTGGGCTGCTGACCTCTTGGCCAGGTCCCCCTTGTAAAAGAGATCTTGATCTCAATGGGTCTTTTACCTGGTTAAATAAAGGTTAAATAAAAAAATAAAAAAGAAGTATGAGAAAATGGTCAAAATCTCATATTGATAACAAATTGAGCTCAGTTATTTCTAGGAGAAATAGGTTGGATTTTGAGTTTTCCTTTCCTCTGGGTATTTTAAATAAATAAATGAAATGGAGAAAAACACACAACCAAGGGTACTATATTAATTTATTATTCTCTTCTAGTGCCAAACACAAGGAGGATTGTCCTACTGGGAAAAACTGGAGTTGGAAAGAGCAGCCTGGCTAACACCATACTGGGAGAGGCTAAATTCAAAATAAACAATTTGAATGATTTGGAAACACAATGTTCTCCTGCCGAGACCAAAACTATCAATGGAAGAAGCATCGCTGTGATTGACACTCCTGGTTTCTTTGACATAGAGAGATCTGAGAAACATGAGATAGTGAGGTGCATCACAGAGTGCGCTCCTGGGCCTCATGCTTTTCTCATTGTGCTTAAAGTGGAGAAATTCACAGAGCAGGAGAAGGCTGTCATCACGCAAATGTGTGAATATTTCCCTGAAGATGCTCTAAACTATGCTGTAATTGTCTTCACTCATGGTGACCAGCTCCCTGAAGGAATGAAAATGGATGAGTATGTCAAGCAAAGTGAGGGTTTGAGTGATCTGGTGAAGAAGTGTGGAGGCCGATGCCACGTCGTTGATAATAAATACTGGAAGACCAACAAAGAGGACGAGTACAGAAGCAACCAGTTCCAGGTGGAAGAGCTGCTCAAGACCATAGACAAGATGGTGATGAAAAACAACGGAAGATACTACACGGATGAAAAGCTCCAAGAAGTGGAGAGCAAAATACAGAAAGAGGAGGAGCGCATTAGAAAGTCATCAGAAAACTTGTCAGCGGAAGAGATCAGGAAGCAGGCCAGAAGCAACATCTTTAAGAAGCAGGTGAACAATGGAGCCTGGGCATGGATTAGAAGTTTAGTGGGTTTTGCAGTTGTAGCTGGATTACTTGCAACTGTCTCAGCTATGTTGACCAATTCAACATTTTTTAGGGTATTAAAGGAAGCACCACTATTAAATGAAGAATTAACAGCATCAGCACTGGCAGATGTGGTGGAAGAACAAGCTGAGGCAGCATTACAGTAGGACAGGTATTTGAGTTTTTGGACAAACTTCACAATTGTTTGAAAGAACGTACAGTCCTAAAAATCCATTTTAATGAATCAAATAAAACAGCAGGTGTCTTAAAAGAGGTTCAAAATGACATATGACATGACATGTTGCAATCCTAAACAGCTCATTTAAAGTACTATCATTTTTGCTGAACATGTAAACCAATGGTTCTCAACCAGCGGTCTGAGGACGCCCACTGGTCCTTGAAGGAGTCCCATGGGTCCCCAGAAAAATGGTAAATATATTATTTCAGCCTGTTCCCATTCTGAAGTCATCACATACTGCTGCTTTGTCAGTGATTTAGGCATATGACACTTGAAGCCAAACACCACCTTTTGTAGCGGTATAATGCTCCACCAGGCAACATCAGTTTCACATGCGGCCAGTTGGAACCTTTCCCAGTGTTGTGATACGCAACTGGTAAGCTGGACAGCATCTTTTGCAGCAGGATGATACATTGACATGTGGCGTCAGTTCATAACGCAGCTGGATGCAACTGTAGCGGTGGTTTGATACCCTGCTGTACCGCGAGTGGTGGTGGATGTGTCCAACAAACCCCGGACTTTCACCCTGGAGCCTGGTGTACACTTCCTGAATGGATGTAGAGCTAAAACATTTTTCTAAACCTGACCACATGCTTTTGTTGCCTAAACCTAACTCTGTGCTGTTGTTGGTGTCCCACTGTTGGTTGCAGCGTCCCGGAAAGTCAACAGCAGACAAAGGAGGATACCTAGCTCATAATACGTAGACGTGAAAGGCCACTGACAAAGCTGCAATATGTGATGACTTGAGATGAGAACATGTTGTTTATTTTCATTGTTTAATTCACTCTAAAAGTGAGCTCAATGTGAGAAAGAGTCATAAGAGTAACTGTTGTGATCATAGGTTTCACTTCCTCCATGGTTATAATCAACTGAAAAGAGAGCCCCTTTGAAGCACTGAGTGAATAAGCAGTAAATTGGGTAGCAAAAAATGTTCAGACAATGTATTAGAAATGTAAATATATATGTCTGGCACATTCAGTTAGATCACAACTCTAAAATAATTGCTGGGTCATGGTGTTTGAAAGGGGCATGTCAATAACTGTACACTTGTGATTAAGTTTACTCGTCTTATGGAGCACTACTCAGACTGTAAAAACTGTTGTACAATGTCTGCTGTATATAGAAGAGCTTTCGAAAAGTGTGAAAAATAATTGTTTTTGCTTGATACTTAAAATGCTCGCATTACAAACTGGAGGTGTGGGGTTTAAAGATGTGGACATTTAGAGGGCAATGAGTGCCTTTATTGAAAGACTCATGACTCATACTGCAGACAAGAAGTCTGATGATCTCTGTCTCTGCTTTGATTTTTTTTAAATCGGTCTCTTGTAAGTCCTCAAAACTTTATAGAAGTGCAATACTAAATCATGGGTGTACCCTTTAATGGTTATTATTTTCTGTTTTCTCAATATATTTTGTGTTAATATGTGTCACTTTGTCATAAATGATTTATGTAACAATAAAACCTCTGACTGGTCATAGGCTTTTGTTTTCTTTTTTCATAGAATCCTCCACATGTGCTGTCAAAAGATAAGGCTGATGATACTCATACTTTCTTATAGTCAAGAAATTCCATTTAAAGACCAAAACCAACAATAAATTGCTTTTGCTAAAAAGACTATGTAGCCAAAACCTGATATAGCCTACAGAGCTCCTTTGCTGGCCAAAAACAATGGGAAACCGTTGCGGTGGGTGAACTGTTCCTTTATCATCCCGAACATGGGCACTGTACTTTATTTTGAGTCAACCCCACATACTGTAAAACTTCAATTAGTTTAAATCGCTGAACTGAACTGGCCTTTTATTTGGGACAGGCCTTTAATTCCTCTCACACAATTAATGAAGGCATGGAAACATAATCTGAGGTAGTCGACAACCCAGATTTAATACATCTGAAGAACTTCTATAAAAACATGACCTGTTTGGCAGACCAAATATCTAATGGAGACGTGTTTATTTGTCAAAATGTGTAGCCGCACTGGGCTAGTGAAAGGGACTGGGCATCTAATTGGGACTAGGCTTTTAAATTAAGTTTTATGGTACATCATTCTGCTGCTGTAAATACTTACATGAGCACCAAATGGGTATTATATTATTCTGAAAATACCCCAACAAATGAACTATTTGCTCTTGTTTGAGAACCTTTTGATATAAACTCTATTGCCAAGCTATGAATTAATGAGCCTTTTGTACAAATGAAACTTCGTTGTTTTTTTTTTTTTTACCTTATTTTAAGAAATCTGCATCTTCAGGAGGAACAAGGTAGTAGGGTAGGGAAGTTGTAAAGTAGAGACCAACTGAAATGTTGTTGGGTTTGGTCTTCTATTTGTCTTTGCTAACAGCATGCCAGCTAAAATTGCGGTGCCAAATAGCTTTTTAGTCAGACAACATAGTCACTTGCAATGTAAACGCAATCTGAATTCCTGAGGTTGCCCAAAAAACAGTCAACAACTATAATTTTTATTTTGTGATATTCTTACAAACCAGAATAAATTAAACCCCTTTCGTCATTTAACAAGAAAGAAGTCATGTGGCTACATGCCACACTTTAAACACAAAGGCCTTGTTGTTTTCAGTCTGTTTCCTTGTACAGTTGATTCCCTGCAGGTGGGTGCTGCCAAAAAAAAAAAATCAGATAAAAATTCCTTTCAACTGTCTCACTCACAGATGAAAACACTCCACCCTAATCAGGTATGAAAAGGGTGCAGCTGCCATCCTCTTTTTTTTTATACAAGAAATGTAATAGACTGAGTGATCCATTTATTATATATGATATTCTTGATGCCTTGAACAAGACACCTAATGCTGCAGGATATTTAAATGTAAAATGGCCTCATGACACTTAGTAGTTGTTTTTTTTCCACTCACAATATTTTTATGCAAAATTTTAAAAGCAATAAAAGGAGCAACAAAAAATTGCTGTGTTTACTTTTTAAGCACCCATCGCTTCTTTTCTTAGTGGCTTTTAAGGCACTAAATGTAGATGTTTGGTATGAAAAGTGGTTGTTTTTTGGCAAGACATTTCCTGCATTGCTTTGTTGCCGGCCGTTTTCTTCAGTGTGTTAAACACACTTTAGAAAGTTTTTAGATAGTCCCCAGATTATCAGAAGGCGGAGATCTCTGATTGTCTGGTGGCAAGACTACAAATTATGCGATTACATCCCAGTCAAAATCTGTCTGCTGCCTTGCAGAGTCAGGCCGCTTCAGTTAATGCCATGTTATTCTCGTTACACACCCTGTTTATGCTGGCCAGCTGAATACAACTGCCAACAACTTGCCATTAATTAACCAATTCAAATAACATTCTTTTCCACCTGTACTTTCCCAACCACAGTCACTACCGTAAGCAGCTGACAGCAAAGTCAGGCTGGCCTCTGCATCACATGAGGTTCCACTTAAACCTGCTTATCTGGAAACTGTCATTCATGCGCTCATTACCTTGTTCTATTTATGTAATGCCCTGTTTACTGGAATCAGTGAAACACTTCTTCCGTGTCTGAGGCTTGTTCAAAATAGCGTAGAATGAATTATAACTGCGACGGAAAAACAACTACATTTACGAAACCCTGCACCCTGACACCGGCTTCCAATTTGCCTTTAGAAGTGATTTTAAAGGGGACCTGGTATGCTTTTCTGTATTTGGTGTTTTATGTACGGTATCTCACAAAAGTGAGTACACCCCTCACATTTCAGCAACCATTTTATTACATCTTCTCAAGGGACAATGCTATAGCAATGAAACTTGGATATACTGTAGAGTAGTCAGTGTACAGCTTGTAGTATAGATAGCATATATAGCAGTATAGATTCCCTTTCCACCGAAAATGACTCAACACACAGCCATTACTGTCTAAATAGCTGGCAACACAAGTGAGTACACCCCTAGTTATACCCCCAATATGCCAGTATAAAATAACTTATTTGGCCAATAGCTGATACTGATATCGATATATCCACTATTTACCCTACCTAATTTTAAGTGATCATCAAGTCTCTTTTGTAGTGGAATTAACATCATATTATGGATGCATACTCTTCTTATGATGGCCCACTAGCAGATGGAGACATGAAACAGAACGCTTTCTTAACGTATATAATATTCACTCATTGTGGGAACCAAGAAAAAACATGTTGGCTGATTCATTTTAAAGCCGGTATCAGTCGAGACCGATGACGTGCCAATATTATCATGTATCCCTCTAAAACATATATTATAATACATAAAATATAATTCATTTTATACAGTAGAAATTCAGGTTTTTAATTGGCCTCTGGCTCAAACTGCAGCCATGGGTCGAGCTTGGACAGAAACTGTGAAGGCTCATGTAGGGTCAGGGCTTACTTTTTAGGCACAGTCAGAACTCTCGCTGCAATGATGGTGCAGAGACGCTGGGGTATGGAAGACCTGGAAATGCTGACCAATCACAGCAGACTTGGCTTTCTAGGGAATGGGGATTAAAGAGACAGGCGCTGACAGAGCCCTCTCAGACATAGAGAGAATACAGGTGTGCCAGCACAGACAACATGAGGAAAATAAAGTGTTTTTTGAACATCAAAGACTGTAAATGCATTCTATTAAAATTTAAAATACAGGTATGGCACTGAAAATGAACATAATAGGTCTCCCTCTTCTTTAAAGCTCTAACTGGTTGCACTGCTGAGCATTCTTCCCCCTATATCACCTTTCCAACCCTGCAATCTGCAAATATTTCACTCATGGTTAATTCTTTCCTATTTTCCTTTTTTATTATATTTATTATATGTATATATGCTTTGACATATTTTGTATCATCAAGGTCTGCATCAGGTGCTTCATATGTAACACGCTCCACTGCTCGGGTACGGCTGATCGACAAGTCAAACCAGTAGGAAATAATAGTACAGTCAAGCTACAGCAAGAGAGCAGGAGGAGAACCATCCAGCCAGGACATTCAGCACTCCGAGGGACTACAGTGATTTCTGTTTTTGGCAACATGGACGGTGAGTTGAGCTCGCTTCCTATCGTATCAGTGCAGCTGAAAGTATGAGTATTCAGATTCTTTACTGTATGTAGTAAAAGAAGCAACATCACAATGTAAAAATACTTAAATACAAGTCTTGTGTTGAAATCCCTTTATCAGTTAATCGTTACTGGGAATGAATGAATGTGTAAGCAGCATTTTACCGTTGTGGCTGGTCGAGGTGGAGCTGCCATTAATTACTGTGTGTAACGTTGGGTAACAGTGCATCATAATTTCATAGTGTTTTGTTAGGTCAGATGCATGTGGTGGAGTAAAAAGCACACTATTCATCGACTTAACTACATTTCAGCGGGAAATAAAGTAGAATGAAATGAAATAAAAATGTAACTAAAACTGTACTTATGAAAAGTGCTGAAGTAGATGAACTTAGTTTCATTTATAACATGTTATCAGTGTCAACACTGAGTGACCTCCTGTACAAGATTCTGCCACATATTCAGAGAAAGAAACAGATACTTCAGTTAAAGATGTTTAGTTTCAGATATTTGAGCAGGGAATTGTAATCACTTTGATGTTCCCTTAACTTTTCATCTGGCGCCATCATCAGGCCAAAATCTAACTTGTTCAGTCATGTGGTTTATGACATTCCCATCAACCTCAGCTGTACTCTGGATGATTTCAAACACCTAAACAAAAACGAAGAAGTGAACATATGAGACATATTGTTATGTGCATTTCCTTTGTACGATATATAAAGCTAAATAATTGTCTTTTACCTATGTTTTTCATGTATATATAACAGAGTAAATGCATGCATACAGAGGAAAAACCTGTAACCATGAGCAATGTATTTTACTGTATTTATGTTAGATTTCTGTTCATTTAAATTCTCTCTCATACTTAAATGACAGAATGGGTCAATTTCCATTTTGAAAACAATAAATATCACAGTTCTAACTGTCACAGTTTCCAACACATACTTAACGTCATAAAACAGTTGCAGTCCTGCCAAACTACCTGATTAGGTTTAGGCAACAGAACTATTCAGTTAGGTTTAGGAAACACATCATGGTTTGGCATTTAAAGTACCTTGTTTCGCTAATGCAACATGATGTATGTCATGTGACAGACATTCCATAAGACATGTCACTTGCAAGGAATGCTCCTGGTGACAAATTTCCCTGTCGACTAAACGAAACTTTTAATTAAGACTAGTCGACTAGTCTTAAAAACAGGAAAACACTCATTTTATGGTGAATGTGCTCCAGCCTGTAGGTTATCATTTTGGGTCCCGGCACAGTGCATTCAGGCTCAATATATTGCATTAACTTCCTGAAGCTTTTACCTTCAACAAAGTTAAGTGGAAGCATATCTTGCGAGGTCATTGTCATGATGAGCTGTGTTATCTTCTAAGACATCACCATCTGAGTGTGGCAAGCACCGCTAGCAGCAGCCGTCATTCTGTGCAGGTTAACATCCAAATGCTTGAGTTGAATGTGTTTGCACATTGCTCCAGTCGAGTGATTATATGCCAGTTTTTTCTGACACAGCCTACATGCTACCTTGTTTTCATTTTCTAGATCAAAGCACTGCCAAACCGCACTGGTTTGGCTAGAGGACATCTCTCCAGTTTCCCACCATGCTGTTTTAAAACTCCAGTCTACTCAAGCGTTACTGTGGGGAGGGGGACTGCTGTCTGACGGCTCTGTAGCACCCACTAGTGGCGCGCGGCTGCATGACAGCTAAGTGGCCGTGTACATGAATAAAACACTAATTGGTTGAATCCACTAATATTTCTGGTGCCATCTAGCGAGGGGGCGGACGTTTAATCATTTAGACATCTAATCGCATGCATCCCTCGTCACCTGCGTAGCATGTTAGACATACTAGCATACCAGGCTACATTGTTATTTACAAAAGACAACAACGAGTTCAGGGTGCGGACACTGGTTTCCCGGGTGAAAGTCCCAAGTCTGACTGACCTATCTACCACCCTCGCACAGCTAAAATGGACTGTTTCTTCTTTGTAAAACATTATGCAGGCTTTGTTGCTTTTAATGCTTTTTACAGTTTGAACGGGTTAACGGCGCTAACAACAGTTCGCAAATGTCCAACAACATATTTTGCCAACACTAGATATCAAACAAAAGCCAGAGACTGTGTCATATTTAGTTGGTGTGCACTGGAAATTCACCTCCTCTAAGCAGAAAAGATAAAGTTACCTAGGGAGCCTCACCATGTAAAGTTTCTCTTCCTCCGAGCTACTGCATCACGTCCTGAGCTGTCTGTATCAAAGAGTGTCATGAATGTCAAGAGCACTCACTTCGCAGCAAGATCTGGGGACCAAAACGTTCCCAAAAGTACACTGCACAGCGAAAAGAGAAAAAAAAAACCTGCTAAAATTGAAGCGATCTCACTCGACTGAGGGGTCTTCAACTGATGATATGAATCTCCAACATGCTAGGTCATGTCACCTTCTCTTCTGCTCCTGTAAAAATTACTGCAGCCACTAGAGTATGCATCCTTAAATTAAAAAGTATGGGGCGTAATAAGCTGCTTGCACAAGGTTTGTCAACCTATATGGTCTTCTTTTTTTTTTTTTTGGTGAGAGCGGGCTAGTTAATTTTCTTACATACTGTACTTTGTGTTTAGTACTAACACATTAAAGTAAGATGTCACCATGATAATCACTGTGACCTGCTAAACATCAGCATGATGACTTTGTCACTGTAAACATTTTGGCATGCTGATGGTAGCTTTTGGCTTGAATCACTGCTTGGCATTTATATCTGTTTTCTGAGTTTGCAGACAAATAATCAGTTACATGAGAAAAATAATCAGAAGGTTCATCAGTACTAAAATATAAGTGTCTGTTGCAGCCCAATACACACACACACACACACACACACACACACACACAAACTTTTAGAACCAAAAGGACAAGTTAAACGAACAATTACAAGTAAAATTTACTTTGCTTAATAATGAGTTATTATTCTCTTCTAGTGCTAACTTCAAGGAGGATTGTCCTACTGGGGAAAACTGGAGTTGGGAAAAGCAGCCTGGCTAACACCATACTGGGAGAGGATGTGTTCAGGATAAGCCACTCTCCCATCTCTGAGAAAAGTCTTTCTCATGCAGAGACCAAATCTGTCAATGGGAGAAGCATCACTTTGATCGACACTCACAGTTTCTTTGACACATGTGGGTCGGAGACAATGCTCAAGGCTGAGATAGTGAGGTGCATCACAGAGTGTGCTCCTGGGCCTCATGCTTTTCTCATTGTGCTTAAAGTGGAGAAATTCACAGAGCAGGAGAAGGAAGTCATCAAAAAAATATGCCAATATTTCTCTGAAGATGCCTTAAAATATGCTGTGGTTGTCTTCACTCATGGTGACCAGCTCCCGGAAGGGATGAAAATTGAGGCGTTTGTTGGTCAGAATATAGATCTCAGTGACCTGGTGAGGAAGTGCAGAGGCCGGTGCCATGTCGTTGATAATAAATACTGGGAGAACGGCAAAGAGGACGACTACAGAGGCAACCAGTTCCAGGTGGCAGAGCTTCTCAACACAATAGACAGGGTGATTGAGACAAACAATGGAAGCTGCTACACCAATGAGATGCTAAAAGCATGTGAGAGACAAATACAACAAGAGGAAGAACACATTAGACAGTCATTCGGAAACATGTCACAGGTAGAGAGGAGAAATAAGGCTAGAATAAGTGTTTTTGACAAGTTATTGATCAGATTAGCCGGTACTGCAACTGGCATATTGATAGGAGCTTTGCTTGGTATGGCGGAGATGGTCACAGCAGCTCTTGGAAATTTTCAGGATCTTTCAGATTTGTCGGCACTAGCTTCAACAGCAAGAGAAAGGGCTGCATCGGCTGCTCTAAGGGGGGCAGTAAAGGGTGCTCAGAGGGGATATGATGCAGCTAAAGGAGCAAAAAGTCCAGGGGAAGCCATAGAAAAGACAGTAAAGGACGTCTGGAAGTAATCTGGGGTTGCAGCAGATCAAAAAAAAAATTAAAAAATAGTAGTTGTAGCTGTACTTAATTCCTGTCAATTACTAATATCACTGTGATGACTTTTCTACCAGTATGAGGTATAATAAGTATACATCTGAGAAATAATTGGTAAGACATGTTATTCAATTTTGGATAATTCCTTATCAAAATGTTATTGTTAGCGAGAGTTCAAAAATATTTACTATGAAACAGGATGTAAATAGACTGCCATGGGATGACTTGTGATTAAGATATTAAGATGAAAGTCATTAATATTCTGAAATTATCTGTAAGTATTTGCCATGACTTTGGGATACTGAAAATTCTTTATTAACGTCTTTTTTTTGCATTTTGTTTGTGTGATTCAAGATTACTGCAATAAGTTTACTGGCCATAAATGATAAGACTTACTAACACTAACACTTAAATAATTCCTAAGGTCAATGAAACTTAATTCTATCTGGGAAAGATGAAGGACATTTTCTATCCCAAATGACTTTACTTTTTATTTTATACTTTCCACGACTTTTGGATGCTGAGAAATGCTATTTTCTTTTTTCCCCAATGTTTATTTTTGTTGATAAAGTTAATGCTTGCTACAAGTTATATAACAATTAAACATCTGTGTGCTTATAACTGTTTTTTAGTCTGTGTTTTGTTGTGCTGCAATAAAACTAAACTACAATAAAATAAATAGCATTTTATATTTTGGAAAAAAAAAAACAAGAGTTCCAATGACTAGATTGAGTTTCAACCAGACGTTCTTTCAAATATTGCAACCTGTTCTTCAATATTCTGAGAAAACACTGTGAAGTCAACCACACAGGCCAGAAATAGGCTCCATGGAGAACCAAGCCACCTCTATTAATGTCCTGAATAAAACCGCTGCCAGTCATAAACAAATATAAAAATAACAACATACACAATTACTCACCACCCTACACAGCTTTGAAAAGGTGCAGCCACCATCCTCCTGACGCATTCTTCTATCCAAATCCCAGACAGAGCTTCCATCAGAATCTGAAGGATTACAAGAAAACAAAACAGCTGTAATTGAAGGTGGGTACAGCTTTTTACTTTGTATTGGTGTGATCAAATGTTTCTTCCCATCTCTCTTGGCAGAACAAAGTGCAATCAAAAATGTGCAAAACAATGCATTGCCAAGCATTCCTTTAAATACCCATTCCATTCCCACCCCCTCCTATAACTCCTACCCTGGGACCAGCAGGACTACAGACAAACACTACTAACAAAGGTTCAACAGGTACATAAAAATATGAGAGATTCAACAGTACACGTTATACAGTAATTCAATTACAGTCTGATACACAAGGATCTTCACTGCCTCTGCTGCTGTTAGCCACCAGCTGATAAGATCACATCTCACTGTACTTGTATTCGTACAATTCCATGTAACAAATAAATGACTGAATTGAAAATTGAACTGAAATAATTTCTAGTTTAAGCCAGGTACACCTAGCTTAAGTTTGGACTCCACGCTAAAGCTAGCCATAAATGAATTAGATACACCTTAAGGCTGTTACGTTAGCTGTAATGTTAGGAACTAGAATGAGCCATTTTAATTTGATTTCTAATTTCTATTTAGGCACTAATTTTAACTTATTTTACTTATGTCTTTTTTAATATCACTGTGTCGTTGTTGTTGTTGTTGTTGTTGTCGTTGTTGTTGATGAGGGGAAGTGTGGTTCCTGTTGTTTTTTATAAGCTGCTGGACAACTGAATTTCCCATTGGGATGAATAAAGATCTTTCTATTCTATTCTATTCTATTTCTTATCTAAGTACATCTAGTGTTAGCTTGAAATAGCCATGAACTGCCAACTCAGTACTACATTAAGTTACACTAGTTTGTTCTAGGTAAAGTCAGCTCTTTATTATTGCTTTTTATCATAATTAATTTCTAGTTTTTGCAAAGTACACTGAGCTAAAGCTTCAGACTCCTAGCTAAAACTAGCTATAAACTAACTAGGTACACCTTAGCTAAGTATGACTAATGTTAGTTTAATAGAGGCATGAACTGGCAACTAAGTACTAAGTTACACTAGTTTGTGCTAGGTAAACTCAGTTCTTTATTATTGCTTTTTCTGTATTAATGCTTTTTATCATAATTCATTTCTAGTTTTAGCTAGGTACACCTGGCGAAAGCTTCAATTAGCCATGAATTGGCAACTACGTACTAGGTGCAGTTAACATTTCCTCTAGTTTGCTCTTGGTAAAGCCAACTCTTTATTATTGCTTTTTATCATAATTTATTGCTAGTTTTAGCTAGATACACCAGACTCAAGCTTCAGACTCCAAGCTAAAGCCAACCATAAACTAACTAGCTACACCTTAGCTTAGTACACCTAGCGTTAGCTTAAGATAGCCACAAACTGGCAACTAAGTACTAGGAAAAATTACCCTAGTTTGTTCTTGGTGAAGTCAACTCTTTATTATTGCTGTTTTCTTTATTATTGCTTTTTATCATAATTAATTTTAGTTTTGGCTAGGTACAGCTGGCTAAAGCTTCAGACTCCTAGCTCAAACTAGCTGTGAACTAACTAGGTACACCTTAGCTAAGCTTAAGCTTACACCTAGCATTAGCTTAAATAGCCATGAACTGGCAAATAAGTACAAAGTAACGTTACTATAGTTTGCCCTTGGTTAAGTCAAGTATTGTTTGTTTTTTTAAATGTATTATTGCTTTTATCATACTTAATTTCTAGTTTTAGCAAGGTAACATTACACCTGGCGAAAGCTTCAGACGTCTATCTTAAATCAGCTAAGCTAAGTACACCCAGCTTAAAATAGCCATAAACTGGCAGCTGACTGCTGGGAACACTGGTTTATTCTGGGTGAAGTAGTCCAATGCATTCTAACAACATCTCTGCAATGAATGTTCTGTTTCAACTAAAACTACCCATATACCAGTAACTAAGTGAAGTTCAGCAAGATACATAAGTTTATTTGTTTAATGTTACCTTCACTATGTTGGAGGTTTGCTGTTCTCCTAAGCCCCGCCTCAGTGGGAAGACACTGGCATAAAAAAAAAGTAAAAGAAATAAATTAATTAAAATAAACACATTATCAGCACAGACACACAGCTTGAAAATGAAGGAAAAATCTGAAAGGATTACATTAGAGTTAATGGAGCACAGCTGCGTTGTCCTTGGCCCAATGCTACGTTATGATTGGCCAGTCTGTCTCCGGGGGGCGGGACTTAGTGAAGGGTCAATTAAGCCAGAGATATTGGATGAAGGGGGATACCCAACTGTAGGCTTATCCAATGTTAAGAAAACAGTTACTCTTCCTGTCTCCTAAGTGGGCGTGGTTAGCTCTCCCTCCAGCCTGTTCTCCCTCAACCCCCCCCCCCCCACCACCACCACCACCACCGTGTTGAACAGAGGCTCTGTGGATGTCTGTGTATGCGGATCGAGAAGCAGGTGGAATGAAAATACATTCTTCCTATTATTGCAGCCTATTGTTGCACAACGCTTGGGCATTTTTTATTTATTACTAGCGGTAAATAACTGTTTCTAAGCTAACTGTGATTTTACCGCTTGTTTATCAAGATCACGAGATCTCGCGAGAACTTGTTTTCTGAGACGGACAGGGCTCAAACAAAGTTAACTTTCTCTTGATCTGTGCGGATGAAAAATGCAGCTTTAGTGTCAGAATATTGGGAAGATGTGTGGATTGTGGAAAATGAACCCAATATTTACTTTAGTGACTACAGGGCGAAAGAATTGACCATAAATTGTGATCACGTTCATTTTCCTCATTGACGACAACACATTCAGAGCTGCCGCATGTCTCCTACGGGTCGTGGCGTGACGTCACTGAATCAGGAAGTGAGCTGAGTGGGGTATCTTGCTTCATCCAATATCTCTGATAAAGCTTAGTCTATTAAAAGTGCCTGTTTAAATAAACATGTGCCACATTAAAGAACCGTTCAGCCCTTTGAAACTAAAACAAAAGAAAAAATTAATGGGATTTGCACTCCTAAAATGATTTTCCCATCGTCAATACATCTTTTTAAATGTGAGATCTGCGTTTTTCTCCATCTGTTGTTATTCAGTGCAGTTGCTATTTACATATATATTTACTTCATTACAAAAGAAAGCTGAAGTGTTAAGGATTTGATCTGTAAAAAGCACTGATATAAAATTACAATCTCATTATTCTCTATAATCCAATGTAGTCATTTACATCCGGGGAAACAATAAAAGAGAATACAGGTGCTGAAGACAGGAGTGCTGAAGACAGGAGTGCTGAAGACAGGAGCTCTGCCTTCAGCACCCATGATGACAGCATGTCTATTGTCTCTGTTCAGTGTCTGTTTTTAAACTAGTAATTTTATTGGATTTTTAGCTATATTTTCCACTGAGTTTTATGTTGTTGTTTTTATAAACTATAAACTGTTTTAAGTACTGGCTCTACTCTGCCAATCTGAGACTTATTCCACCTGCTCTGAGACCTCTGCACTGAAACCTGAGGCCTACTCCACATGTGTCAGGCTTAGATTATAACATTAGGCTAATACCACCAGGCCAAGCCTAGGCCCTAGCAGCTGGCCAGCATCACCAGGCCAGCCTAGGCCCTAGCAGCTAGCCAGCATCGCCAGGCCAGCCTAGGTTCCAGCAGCAGGCCAGCTCCACCAGGCCAAGCCCAGGCTCCAGCAGCAGGCCAGCCATCACCAGGCCAGCCCAGGCTCCAGCAGCAAGCCAGCATCACCAGGCCAGCCCAGGCTCCAGCAGCAGGCCAACACCACCAGGCCGGGCCCAGGCATCACCAGTCTAAGCCCAGACTCTGTCAGCTGAATATTAACTGGCCTACAACAACAACAGGCTAACACCACCAAGCCAGGCCCAAGCTGAGGCCTACTTCACCTTTTCTTCAAGCTGTGCTATTCCAACTACTCCTGTTACCAGCCTAAGCAGCAGCAGCAGATCTGCCAGTAGCTTAACATTAAAACAATGAAGTTTCTACTTGCAATATACTGTTTCATTGTACTATGTTGTGAACAGAGCTGGGTGAGTAACTCAAATTTCTATCAGGTGCACTCACCACAGATAGCATCCTCTATAACTGCTGTGGACACAGTGCCCTATCACAATCATGTACTGAGTACTATTTTACCAACAAACAACTCTGGAATCAAACACTATCTATATAGTGTCCTTCTTTTGAAAGACTACTTTGTTTTATCAGAAAACGCTGTGTCAGATTTTGTCAGCAGAATCAATGTAAAAAATGAGTTGTCTGAAGTTACTAAACTGAGATCCTTGATTGTTTTACTTTTGCTGATATCTGGAAATGTGAAATTAAATCCTGGCCCAGATATAGGCCTTAGGTGTTTAGATACTCCACTAGATCTGAAAAATGCACCTGGTCTGGGTATAATACATTTTAATGTTCACAGTTTACTTCCAAAAATTGATTCAATAAGGATCTGGTCTGAGTCAACCGATGCAGATTTAATTGTAATATCTGAAACCTGGCTGAAAAAGTCTGTTTCGGATAGTGATATTTACATAAATGGATATAATGTGTTTTGCACTGATAGGCCCAAAAAAGGAGGAGGGGTTGCTATTTATGCAAAAACTAAGTTTAATATAAGTGTGTTACTCTCATAATCACTGTGCAGACAGCATGAAATACTTGCTGTAAAAGTATAAGTGTCGAAAGAAGTCTTCCTTACATTGGTCAGTTGTTACAGACCTCCATCTGCTCTGAGTGACATTCTGGCTTCTTTCTCAAATTGCTTGTCTAAACTTGATTATAATGAAGTTGTCATAGTTGGGGACCTAAACTGGGACTGGTTAAAGCCAAGCTCTGATGATCTCAAAACTTACTGTGATGCTGTAAATTTGACACAATTAATAAATGGCCCAACCTGTCCGAATTTGAAATTTCCAGAAAAATCAACCCTCATTTTCTTAACTAATGTTCCCCATAAATACATAGCCACAGGTATTTTTTCTAATGATGTGAGTGACCACTGTGCAATTGCAGCTGTACGCAACACTAAGGTCCCTAAGACCAAGCCCTGCTTTATAAACAAATGGTGTTTTAAGCATTTCTCAGAGCAAGGTTTTTTATATGATATGTATTATTATGACTGGAGTAGGATCAGACTTATTCCTGATGTTGAATTGGCTTGGACCTTTTTTAGAGATAATTTCTTAAACATTACAAACAAGCATGTTCCCATAAGAAGTTAAAGGATTAAGGGTAGGGTTTTCTGAAGAGCTGGCTGAACAAATATATGAGAGGAACCTAGCCTGGGCCAAAGCTAGAAAAAATGGTTCAGTTTCTAACTGGACTAGATTTAGGATTTTAAGAAATAGGTGTACATACCTAATTAGGAAACAAAAATCAGATTACTATTTATCAAACATATCTAAAAATTTGAACAATCCACAAAAATTTGGCTCTGGCTCTCTGTTCAAGGCTACATCAGATGATCAAGGATTTATAGATATAAAGCAAAAAACAGGACAAAGTTTTTGTTTTACTCCCGTTTCTGTATTTGTGGTACATAAAGCTCTTAAAGGTATAGATGCTAATAAAGCAATTGGTCCAGATGGTTTGGACCCTTATCTCTTGAAACTGTCAGCCGATATTATGGCTGAGCCCATGTCTTATTTACTAAATCTTAGCTTTGAATTAAATGTAATCCCCAGGGCATGGAAGTCAGCTTTTGTTGTTTCCCTGTTGAAGGGTGGCGACCCTTCAATTATGAACAACTACAGGCCTATTTCTAAGCTTTCAACTCTTACTAAGATTCTAGAAACCTTGGTGTGTGATCAGATTAAATACTTTTTAAAAGAAAATGACATATTAGTCCAGTACCAGTCAGGCTTTAGAAAACAACATGGCACCACAACAGCAGCAATGAAAGTTCTTAATGATGTCATCAGTGCTCTGAATGATAAACAGCATTGTCCCTCTTTATTGACCTGTCGAAGGCCTTTGACACAGTTGACCATGACATTATGAAACAAAGATTAGTCAACATAGGTTTATCTGACATGGCAGTGGGCTGGTTCAGTAACTACCTCTCAGATAGAACACAATGTATGCAAATTGAGGGTATGACATCTGATAAGCTGAGTATCCATAAGGGGGTGCCACAGGGCTCAGTTCTTGGACCTCTCTTCTTTGCTATTTATATAAATAACATTGGTTAAGGTGTAGAAAATGCTAAATTTCATATTTATGCAGATGACACAATAATGTACGCTTGTGCATCAACATTAGAAAAGGCTTTTGAAAATCTTCAAAGTGCTTTTACTAGTTTACAAGTGCAGCTGTGTCAGCTAAGACTTGTCTTGAATGCAGACAAGACCAAGCTGATGGTATTTACCAGGTCAAAGAAATAGCCCCAATCTTTACCTCAGATTACAACAATGCAGGACAAATCAATAGAAAGAGTATCATTTTATAAGTACTTGGGCTTTTTAATAGATGATGGTCTTAATTTTGATTTTCATACTGAGTCCCTGGTAAAAAAAGCTCAGACTTAAATTAGGCTTTTATTTTCAAAATAAGTCATGTTTTTCTTTTGAGGTGAGAGAACGACTTGTGTCATTTTTCTTCCTATGGTGGATTATGGAGACATTCTGTACATGCATGCATCTGTGGCTTCGTTGCGTCTGCTAGACTCTGTATATCATGGTGCCCTGAGGTTTGTGACAAACTGCAAATCGCTAACTCACCACTGTATTCTTCATCAGAAAGTGGGATGGCCATCCCTTACTTTACGCAGGCTGAGTCACTGGTTTGTTTTTATTTATAAGGCAATACTGAAACAGCTTCCAAGCTATTTATGTACATACATTGTCCAGCAGACAAACACAAGTTACTGTCTACGCTCACAAAAGTTGTTTTTACTGAATGTAAAAAAGACTTGTACTGAGTTTGGTAAAAAGGCGTTTCAGTTCGCAGCCCCTATGACGTGGAATGAGCTCCAGAAGGACTTGAAATTACAGGAGCTCATCTCGTTAAGTGCTTTTAAAACAATAGTTAAAGGTAGAGCAGGTGCTGAAATATGCAACTGCTTCTCCTCATAGCCTAGCACAAATAATTTGTTGTTTTTTTTGTATTGTTTATATATTTTATACAGTACACTTGCCTGTAAAATGCTGTAACTGTGTGCATCTGTAATGATTTAACGCAGTAGCGTCAGAGTGGCCCACTTGATGTAGTATCTGGATAAATAAAGGTTAAAAAAAAAAGAGGAATAACACACACACCCACTCACCCACCCTCTTAAGAGAAAGCGGAACTTAAAAAGCGCGCCTTTCTTTACGTGCAGTTCATCACTATGGCGGAGCAGCAGCCGGAGCGAGGTGTTGACTTGGACCAGAGTCAGTTCTGCTGTTCAGTATGTTTAGACCTGCTAAAAGAGCCTGTCACCGTTCCCTGTGGACACAGTTACTGCAAAAGCTGTATCGAGTGCTGCTGGGATGAGGTAAAGAAGAAGGGGAAGTACAGCTGCCCTCAGTGCAGGGAGACCTTCAGTCCGAGGCCTGTTCTGAGGAGGAACAACATGCTGGCTGAGGTGATTATGTTGTAAAGTACAAGTGCGGTAGAAACAATGACTGGAGAGTTAACTTCCGGCCACAATACATTATGTTACAGTATGTCTGGAGTGAAATTCATATTTAGATCTCAAGATTATTTTTTATTACGACACCATGTGGCCATTTTGGCTCATAGTGCCTGAAATGTGTAAAAGCAGGTTCTTTCATATCATATGCCATCAGCAGAAACCACGCTTATTTCTACAAACTTTTGCCTATTTAATCTTTATCAATATAAACGTTATTTACATGTCATTTAGCTTGCCTGTTATTGGTGGCTGGATTGCAGAACATTTTTCAACACTGCTGTTGTTAACCTTAAATGCCTTGTGCAACTGCATGCAAAATCAGAGTCGGCATGCAAAATCTCAGGGTATTTCACCTGTGGGCAATGATGGAAAAAGTAATCAGATCCTTTCCTTAAGTAAAAGTAGGAATACCACAGCACAGAAATACTCTTTTAGTTAGAACTAAAAGTCGTGAATTAAAATGTTACTTTAGCAACATACAAAAGTATCATATCCAACTGTATACAAAAGTCTTATATCCAAGACGTACTAATAATTGTTGATTACATTTTGTGTTAACAGTTGAATTTGCAAGTAATGTTCAATGCAAATGTGGTGGAATAAAAAGTGCAGTATTTGCTTGTGACATGTAGTGGAGTGAAGTATAAAGTAGCACAAATGGAATCAAGTACTACTAGAAAATTGTGAAGTAGTGACTTGAGTAAATGTACTTAGTTACTTTCGACCGCTGCCTATGATGAATGATGTATGTAAGTTGTCATGACTCTGACTCACTTGACACTTGAACAAATATCCTTGTGCAGAGTTTTTAATATCATGCCATCAGCCAATCACAATCATTGTCCGTGAACATGTGCATTATGATGATGCTACAGATCCAGCTGAAGACTTTTTTTCTTTTTTTCAACTTTCACATTTTTTGGAGTATGAATAATCGATTTAGAGGATTTTGAAACCTTGGTAGACGTATACAGTATACTCTCTTCAGTGAGTAATTTTGTTCTCGTTCTACTTTTGTCTGGTAACAGATGGTACAATATTTATCAGCACCTTTATTTCCATCATCCCCAGGTTGTAGAGATGATAAAGAGGACCGGCACCCAGCTGGCTTCTCCTGCTGCAGCCTGTGCTGGACCAGCAGACGTCGCCTGTGACTTCTGCCGCGGGACCAGCAAAAACAAAGCCACAATGTCTTGTCTGACGTGCTTGGCATCTTACTGTCCAGTTCACCTCAAGCCTCACCACAGTGTTCCTGTGCTGAAGAAGCACCAGCTGGTGTCAGCCACAATCCCACTGCAGGAAAAGATGTGTACAAAGCACAACAAGCTGATGGAGGTTTACTGTCGGACAGACAAGAAGTGTATCTGCTATCTGTGCGTTTTAGATGAGCATAAAGGCCATGGTACAGTGTCAGCTGCAGCAGAGAGGGCTGAGGAACAGGTAGAAACAACAACACAGCAGACATAGTGAACATTAAACTGCAGACTGTAAAAAACTGAGAAAAATACAGATCTGTAGTCAAACACATTGATATGTTTGTTACTTTAAGACATGTAAATATTGAGAACACAGTAATTGTATTAATAAAACCTTTCACAATGAGACATTTACTGTTGCACTGACAATGTCTTTCAGAAACAGCTGATTGTGAGTCAAAAGAAAGTCCAGGAGAGATTCCAGAAGAGAGAGAAGGAGCTGAATGAGCTGCTCCAAGCTGTGAAGGATTTGAAGGTGTGGAAATGATATTTTAGTATTTGATTCTGTGTCTGTATTGACTGTCTCTTTGTCTGGCTTCTGTGTAAGGTGAGCTCATAAAGTGGTTTGATCACTTGTGCTATTGTGTTTACAAACATTACTGATTTCTGTCCACACGTGCAGTGTTAGAAAAAAAGTCTATGTGCAAATGAAAAGTGCAAAACACAATTGAGAAAAGTACGGGTGCACCTGTGTACATTAACAGTCCCTTTATTCCAAAAGTTCAAAAGAAAGCAAGGGAAGAACATTTATAAAGCCCTGGAGTGCAGGAGTGGATGAACCCGACTAAAGAGTACCCGCCCAGACAGGATGCTCTAAAACTAAAGCGAGCGCGCCCGCAAGGAGGCAGGGACCATTTCATTGGTCAACAATAAACCTGGCATTCTATGGGTTACGGGATTTTGACAGGGTTGTTACACAAAAAATCCAAGAGCAGGGCGGAAAAAATCTGAGAGCAGAAATTCCACAAGCGCACAGAAGCACCTTGAGCGCGAGGAGAAGAGCTGAAGCTGGAGCAGGAAGTCAGTGTGAGCACACAATTCGAGCAGAAACAGAGTAGATCTAAGTGCAAGCAGAGGCTATTTGAGTGCGAGGGCAGGGTTTTGAGGGACAATATTACAAAATCTGAATGTGAAATCAATAAATAATGCTCTCAAATTGATATATCACTCTCTTGAATAAAGATAGGAAAAAAGCTCCATAGTCAACAAGGTCAGAACCAGTCTGCCATTGCACGAAATGTTGTCTCATTTGTGATGCCTAACGAACAGTGCACACTCTGACATCTCAAGCCAAGAACGTAGTATTATGCAGGGCTGGACAGTTAATCGAATTTTTGATCATGATTTCAATTTTGGCTTCTCACGATCATAAAAACATTATAATCGAAGAAAAACGATTAATGCGCCACACGGTGCGCCGTGTATGTAAGTTCCTGTGCTGGAAAAGCACTGTGAGTGCACCTGTGTTACGTGCAGCAGCAGCAAGCGTGTGACGTGTGTGGATCAATAATATGTGGAGCGAGTGATTGAGAACATGGCAGAAAGGCAGCCTTTGGTTGAGAAGAAGGGTAGGACAACTTCAGTCATCTGGACAGTTTGGCTTCAAGTTGACGGACGTCGAGCAAAAAGAAATTGTTTGCAAAGTTTGTCACACTGTGGTGTCTGCCCCCCAAGGCAACACGACCAGCTTATAATCATGTTTAATAATCGTGATTTCAATATCAGTCAAAATAATTGTGATTACTATTTTTGCCATAATCGTCCAGCCCTAGTATTATGTGTCTACATGTCAGCACTTAAAGGCTAAACGACACAGAAAAGGCTACATTTTAAAATATACCCTTGCACATGTGGACAAGAACTGAGTACTTATTAATTAATATTACTCCCTGTATTAAGACCAGTCAATCAGCTTGAAAGTGACAGCAGGCTCCTAACATGTGTTTTCAATTTGGGTACTGAGGCTACCTTCTCTGTGTATGAACTGTGCCTTTAATTTTCTGAAGTCATTGTCTGAATAACAACAGATCCACATGCTTACTTGCTGATTTGTTTTATTGTGGTATGTACTAAAGAACCACTTCTTTAAATTTAACTTTATGACAGAGAACACATTTAAAAAAGAAAAATCTTTGCCTTTGTTTTTCTTTGAACAGAATTGTACCCAGCCTGCAGTGAAGAGCTGCGATAAGATCTTTGATGAGCTGATTTCCTCCTTAAAGAAAAGACGCACTTTGGTGAAGCAGCTGATCAAAGCCCAGGAGCAGACTGCAGTCGCTCAGGCTGATGAGCTGCAGCTGCAGCTGGAGGAGGAGATCACCAACCTGAAGAAGAACGACACCGAACTGGAGCAGCTTTCTCAGACAGACGACCACATCCATTTCATTCAGGTAGCAGACACTTTTTTTGTGTGTGATGAGGAGCAATTTTATCTGTTTTCAGTATTTCTATCTGTTTTATGTCATTTCAAGAATAATCAGTGCTGTACGGCCAAACCACACACCACCTGTCATTTTAGAAGCTTTAATCTTAGCACAGTTCATTTTTCTTAAGGATGGAACATTGCTGAATGAATTGTCCAAAAGTGACATCTGCTGGCCACTTGTGACAATGCCACACATAATACTATTAAAGGGCCAGTGTGTAAAATGGGTTGAAAACAGTGACATGTAGCGTTTAGATTCTAGATTGCAGCGCTCACTCACTCGCCTGTGCTCACTCCTCCCGTCGGCAAAGTTACGGTGGCCTCCAAGGACCAAAACACTTTGGAAAAATGGCGTTGTCCGCAACAGAGAGCAGCGTCTCTGCCGGTAACATATCCGAAGCAACGAGCAATGAGGTGAAGCTCTAAACCATATTACGATATGTTATAGGTTATCAGTGAGAGGTTAGGAGTGTTTTATTCCTGATTGTTTTGGTAACACGAGCAAACATTAGCGCAGTAATGCTAAATAAAGTCATGGTACAGTGCAGCAAATAATCATTAGGTTTGTAGGATAACCGTTAGCGTTACATATTATAATATCCATTTGCAAAGTGATTTTCCACGGGAGACAGGGAGAGGAGGGAGAGGGAGAGGAGGAAGACAAGGGAGAGGAAGAGGTGCAGGAAGGGCCAGGCGACATGCCTCAGCCACGGAGAGGGAAGAGGAGGAGGGGAGGATATTATGCCTGTTATGCCTTCATGAACCCCCTCCATCGCTGAAAAACATCACCGATGTTTATTCTCTGCCGCCGCTTGTACCGTTTTCTTTGCTCCTCTTTGCGTCTTCTTTTCCTCGCAGATGACGGTTTGGGTTCATTCTCTCCTGTGGTGTGTTAAGTGTGGTCTATTCGCAAACTTTATAACTAAAAAAACTTTTCACTACTCTCTATCGACAAACTACTAACACTCTGCTGTTTCCTCCTCCTTCTTCCTTACTTCCACTGTCTTCTTCGTTGGTTTATTTATACGCGCGAAACACATTCTCTGGCTGGCTGGATTGTCCACTCGGACTGCCTTACATACAGTACAGGCCAAAAGTTTGGACACACCTTCTCATTCAATGCGTTTTCTTTATTTTCATGACTATTTACATTGTAGATTCTCACTGAAGGCATCAAAACTATGAATGAACACATGTGGAGTTATGTACTTAAAAAAAGGTGAAATAACTGAAAACATGTTTTATATTCTAGTTTCTTCAAAATAGCCACCCTTTGCTCTGATTACTGCTTTGCACACTCTTGGCATTCTCTCCATGAGCTTCAAGAGGTAGTCACCTGAAATGGTTTCCAACAGTCTTGAAGGAGTTCCCAGAGGTGTTTAGCACTTGTTGGCCCCTTTGCCTTCACTCTGCGGTCCAGCTCACCCCAAACCATCTCGATTGGGTTCAGGTCCGGTGACTGTGGAGGCCAGGTCATCTGCCGCAGCACTCCATCACTCTCCTTCTTGGTCAAATAGCCCTTACACAGCCTGGAGGTGTGTTTGGGGTCATTGTCCTGTTGAAAAATAAATGATCGTCCAACTAAACGCAAACCGGATGGGATGGCATGTCGCTGCAGGATGCTGTGGTAGCCATGCTGGTTCAGAGTGCCTTCAATTTTGAATAAATCCCCAACAGTGTCACCAGCAAAACACCCCCACACCATCACACCTCCTCCTCCATGCTTCACAGTGGGAACCAGGCATGTGGAATCCATCCGTTCACCTTTTCTGCGTCTCACAAAGACACGGCGGTTGGAACCAAAGATCTCAAATTTGGACTCATCAGACCAAAGCACAGATTTCCACTGGTCTAATGTCCATTCCTTGTGTTTCTTGGCCCAAACAAATCTCTTCTGCTTGTTGCCTCTCCTTAGCAGTGGTTTCCTAGCAGCTATTTGACCATGAAGGCCTGATTCGCGCAGTCTCCTCTTAACAGTTGTTCTAGAGATGGGTCTGCTGCTAGAACTCTGTGTGGCATTCATCTGGTCTCTGATCTGAGCTGCTGTTAACTTGCGATTTCTGAGGCTGGTGACTCGGATGGACTTATCCTCAGAAGCAGAGGTGACTCTTGGTCTTCCTTTCCTGGGTCAGTCCTCATGTGTGCCAGTTTCGTTGTAGCGCTTGATGGTTTTTGCGACTCCACTTGGGGACACATTTAAAGTTTTTGCAATTTTCTGGACTGACTGACCTTGATTTCTTAAAGTAATGATGTCCACTCGTTTTTCTTTAGTTAGCTGATTGGTTCTTGCCATAATATGAATTTTAACAGTTGTCCAATAGGGCTGTCGGCTGTGTATTAACCTGACTTCTGCACAACACAACTGATGGTCCCAACCCCACTGATAAAGCAAGAAATTCCACTAATTAACCCTGATAAGGCACACCTGTGAAGTGGAAACCATTTCAGGTGACTACCTCTTGAAGCTCATGGAGAGAATGCCAAGAGTGTGCAAAGCAGTAATCAGAGCAAAGGGTGGCTATTTTGAAGAAACTAGAATATAAAACATGTTTTCAGTTATTTAACCTTTTTTTCTTAAGTACATAACTCCACATGTGTTCATTCATAGTTTTGATGCCTTCAGTGAGAATCTACAATGTAAATAGTCATGAAAATAAAGAAAACGCATTGAATGAGAAGGTGTGTCCAAACTTTTGGCCTGTACTGTATATAAAGCATAATTATAAGGCTACGAAAATCAAACTTTATTTTATAGCGATTATACACTTGTATAAACATATTAATGGGTAGAATATTCAGATTCAGATTTGACAATAAACCATGCCAAATATTACACCCTGGCCCTTTAATGATAATATTGGACAATGTTTTCAGTAAATTATTCAGTTTGTCGTCTGGTTTCTACCTTATTGAATTCCACTCCTCTAGACTTTCAAGTCCCTCTCCACCTCCTGTGAAACTCCAGACCGGCCACCTGGTCCTGTTGTTTATCCTCAACGTCCGACATTCAAACCTGTGACTGACTGCATGTCTGCGCTGAGAGGCGACATAGAGAGCCTCCTGAAGGACAAATGGCCCATGATCTCTGCCACAGGTACCTGACAGAAATTAGAAATCTAGAGTTACACAGTGGATTTATTCGGGTCCAGCTGTATTTAGGATGTGTTTGTGTCTTAGTGTCCACTATAGTGGTGCCACCTGTGCCAAAGACCAGAGAGGAGTTTTTACGCTGTGAGTAAAACATTTAATTTCATGTTGTTTCCCAATATACCAGTGCATTAAAGGTGGAGTCAGCAATTCTGGAAGAAGATCACTGACATTTGAACTGAACGCCTAAACAAATATTATTTAAGACCAAAATCCCTCAAGCTCCCACGGACTTTTTTTCTTTGTACATCCACGGCCTTTCCCCTGTCCTGTGCACGAGCACAAATGCCCCCTGTTGCTGATCGGCTGGAATAATGTTGTGGTCTGAGCCACTCTGTTAGTTTCCCATTCAGAGAGACAGGGCTTACACCAGATGTTGTTTTTTGCAAACACACTCAAACGACAGTAGTAGACTGTTAGGGGACATTGACTGAATTTGACAAAAAAGTCTGTTGGGTTAGAATCACTGACTGCACCTTTAATAATAGATGAATGGTAAAAGGTTGATGTTAATATTGCACTTTTTTTCCTGCTTTGTTCTTCTTTCAGACTGCCGTCCTCTAACCCTGGATCAGAACTCGGTCTCCCAGTATTTTTCCATTTCAGAACAATGCAGACTGGTGACAAGTAATTATTGTTATAGCAGCTATAGCTACTCATGCACGTCGTCGCAGATCATCATGCAGGTTCTGTGCAAAGAGGGTTTGTCAGGGCGATGTTACTGGGAGGTCAGTTTGAATGGTAATCCTTGGTCTGTGGCAGTGTCCTACAAAGACAGCAGCAGTACAAATGCCTCCGAATTTGGAAATGACAACAAGTCATGGAGTTTAAACTGCTCCACTTACACTTTCCGACACAACTCACTTAACAAGACTGTGCCAGGCCCTAAATCCTCAAAGATCGGGGTGTACCTGGATTATAAGGCAGGTACTCTGTCCTTTTATAGCATCTCTGGCACGATGACTCTGCTCCACAAAGAACACACCACGTTCACTCAGCCTCTTTATCCTGGCCTTGGGCTGAAGCATGATCGATCTCAGACAAGCAGTGGATATTATGCTGAACTGATCAAGTTGTGGTAAAAATATATATTGTGGTGGTTAATGTGTGCCACTACTGATCTGGCTGTAATTCACCCTCCAATATAACTGGATACCATAGGATAGATGACTGAGTGATTTTACAAGAGTGAAGCATTTTAAAATGAGCACTGAATCGCCCAAATTCTAAGGTCCTAAGTCAGGTATTGCAGCAGGTAAAAACAACAAAGATTAACAAAAAAAAGAGAGTGGAGCAGGAGGTTAATGTTTGTCTATATTAAACATATAAACCATGTTAAAACCAACTAGGAAGCAATGAGCTGCTCATTTTTTGGATGTGTGCGACATTTCAATCATTAGTTGGAAACCAGGATGTAGCAGTCAAGTTGTAGTTACTTCCTGATTCCTGTCAAGTTGTGTGTGATTAGTGTTCTTCCAGTACAGGGTAAATGATTATTATACTGTCATGAGAGGGTTGATGACAACATGTTACTAAACTGTAAATATATCCTAAGGGAAAATAAAATGCAATTGTATAAAAGTAAGTTTGAAAACATTCATTATGAATCTGACAGATGAAAGTGATTAATATCTTGAAATTATCTAGTTATATATGTTTTTTGTGTTTTGTTTGAATGGTTCAAAAAGCAAATAGGCATGTGTTAAGTTTTTTTCCTCAAGTCTCCAACAAATTCACTGACCATGAATGATATAATGTTATAAGTGTTTTAACAATTCCTTAGAATAAAAAAAAAGAATCCAACTTTTTTCATTATGTTTTTTTCTTTTTGAAGAATTGACTCTTTATTTTACACTTTTCATGACTTTTGGATGCTGAGAAATGCTATTCTTTTCTTTTTTCCCTTCATGTTCATTTTTGTCATTAAAGTTAATGCTTGTTACAAGTTATATAACAATAAAAGTAAACATCTGTGTGCTTATAAATGTTTTCCTGTCTGTGTTTTGTTGTGCTACGATAAATAAAATAGCATTTTATATTTTTTAAAAATTCCAGTGACCAGATCCAGTTTCAATCGGACATTGTAAGGTCTCCAAATACTGCAACCTGTTATACAATATTCTGAGAAAACACTGTAAAGTCAACCACGTGGGCCAGAAGTAGGCTCCATGGTAAACCACTACTACTGGCCACCTGCCCTCAATACAACTGTTGCCATTAATACACCAATTAAAATAGCATCCTGTAAAGTCACTCACCACCCTACACAGCTATGAAAACGTGCAGCCACCATCCTCCTGACGCATTCTTCTATCCAAATCCCAGACAGAGCTTCCATCAGAATCTGAAGGATTACAAGAAAACAAAACAGCTGTAATTGAAGGTGGGTACAGCTTTTTACTTTGTATTGGTGTGATCAAATGTTTCTTCCCATCTCTCTTGGCAGAACAAAGTGCAATCAAAAAATGTGCAAAACAATGCATTGCCAAGCATTCCTTTAAATACCCATTCCATTCCCACCCCCTCCTATAACTCCTACCCTGGGACCAGCAGGACTACAGACAAACACTACTAACAAAGGTTCAACAGGTACATAAAAATATGAGAGATTCAACAGTACACGTTATACAGTAATTCAATTACAGTCTGATACACAAGGATCATCACTGCCTCTGCTGCTGTTAGCCACCAGCTGATAAGATCACATCTCACTGTACTTGTATTCGTACAATTCCATGTAACAAATAAATGACTGAATTGAAAATTGAACTGAAATAATTTCTAGTTTCAGCCATGTACACCTAGCTTAAGTTTGGACTCCACGCTAAAGCTAGCCATAAACAAACTAAGTACACCTTAAGGCTGTTACGTTAGCTGTAATGTTAGGAACTAGAATGAGCCATTTTAATTTGATTTCTAATTTCTATTTAGGCACTAATTTTATTTTATGTCTTTTTTTTAATATCACTGTGTTGTTGTTGATGAGGGGAAGTGTGGTTGCTGTTGTTTTTTATAAGCTATTCTAGCTATAAACTAACTAGGTACACCTTAGCTAAGTATGCCTAATGTTAGCTTAATAGAGGCATGAACTGGCAACTAAGTACTAAGTAAAGTTACACTAGTTTGTGCTAGGTAAACTCAGCTCTTTATTATTGCGTTTTCTGTATTAATGTTTTTATCATAATTAATTTCTAGTTTTAGCTAGGTACACCTGGCGAAAGCTTCGGACTCCTCGCTAAAACTAGCTATAAACAACTGGATACATCTTAGCTAAGTACACCTAATGTTAGCTTAAAATCCATGAACTGGCAATAAGTACTAATAAAGTTACACTAGTTTGTTCTTTGTAAAGTTTACTCTTTATTGTTGCTTTTTCTGTGTTATTGCTTTTTATTATAATTCATTTCTAGTTTTGGGTACACCTGGCTAAAGCTTTGGACTCCAAGCTAAAACTAACTATAAACTAACTGGATACATCCTAGCTAAGTACACCTAGCGTTAGCTTAAATTAGCCATGAACTGGCAGTTAAGTACTAGATGAAGTTACTCAAGTTTGTTCTCAGTAAAGTCAATTCTTTATTATTGCTTTTTATCCTAATTATTTTGTAGTTTTAGCTAGGTACACCTAGCTCAAGTTTAGTACTCCTGGCTAAAGATAGTTATAAACTATCTAGATACACCTTAGCTTGGTACACCTAGCGTTAGCTTAAAATAACCATGAATTGACAACTAAGTACTAGGTGCAGTTAACATTTACTCTAGTTTGCTCTTGGTAAAGCCAACTCTTTATTATTGCTTTTTATCATAATTTATTTCTAGTTTTAGCTAGATACACCAGACTCAAGCTTCAGACTCCTAGCTAAAGCTAACCATAAAATAACTAGATACACCTTAGCTTTGGTACACCTAGCGTTAGCTGAAAATAGCCACAAACTGGCAACTAAGTACTAGGAAAATGACACTAGTTCTTGGTAAAGTAAACTCTTTATTATTGCTTTTTTTCTTTATTATTGCATTTTATCATAATTTTAGTTTTGGCTAGGTAACAGTTACACTTAGCTAAAGCCTCAGACTCCTAGCTCGAACTAGCTGTAAACTAAGTTAACGTTAACCAGATACATCTTAGCTAAGTACACCTAGCATTAGCTTAAATAGCCATGAACTGGCAACTAAGTGCAAAGTAACGTTACTGTAGTTTGCCTTTGGTTAAGACACTATTGTTTTTTTGTTTTGTTTTCAATGTATTATTGATTTTTATCTTAATTAATTTCTAGTTTCAGCAAGGTACACATGGCTAAAGCTTCAAACCAGCCAACCTAAGTACACCTAGCTTAAAATAGCCATAAACTGGCAGCTGAGTGCTGGGTACACTGGTTTATTCTGGCATTAGTAGTCCAATGCATTCAAATACAACATCAGTAAGGTATATAAGTTTATTTGTTTACCTTCACTATGTTGGAGGTTTGCTGTTCTCCTAAGCTCCGCCTCAGTGGGAAGACACTGGCATAAAAAAAAGTTAAATAAATAAATTAATGAATGAATTAAAATAAACACATTATCAGCACAGGCACAACATTTAGGTCGAAATCCACAAAACCAGCTTCAAAGTGGAAATCTGAAACAATTAGAGTTAATGGAGCACAGCTGCGTTGTGCTACGTTATGATTGGCCAGTCTGCCTCCGGGGGGCGGGACTTAGTGAAGGCTCAATTAACCCAAGTCTATTAAAATGAGGCGAAACTGAAGCGAGAGTTTTTCTGCACATGCAACTCATCAAAATGGCCGAGCGACAGCAGCCGGAGCGCGGTGTTGATTTGGACCAGAGTCAGTTCCGCTGTGCAGTATGTTTGGACCTGCTGAAAGAGCCTGTTACCATTCACTGTGGACACAGTTACTGCAAAATGTGTATTGAGTGCTGCTGGAACGAGCAAGAGAGGAGGGGACGGTACAGCTGCCCTCAGTGCAGGGAGACCTTCAATCCCAGGCCTGTTCTGAGGAGGAACAACATGCTGGCTGAGGTGATTACTTAATAAAAATACAAGTGGGTGAACAAACAGCATACTGGTCAGGGTAATATTGGATACTTGAAGTTATGATGTCATGTATTTGCTTGGTTGCTGTGACACAAGTGCAGACACTGGAGCAGCTGATTGCTGTAGCAACTCCACCATGCATATTAATGACTGTACGATCCATCCAATAAATGTATGTGTGCAGAAAGGTCGTGTGCATGCACACCCTCTGTCACCTGGAAACACGTGGTCAATGTAAAGCACCTCATAAATGTTGATGCATAGAAATGAGTCTGATGATTAGAGCTGTTGAGTTATGATCATGATCACCAGTGAAAAACATTTGCTAGAGAAATATATTAAAATGTGAGAAGTTGCATGACTTTAAGGGTCATTAAAATGGGTACATCACTTATTGCATTTTCATCAGGGTAACTTGTAATTTGTAACATTACACGTCTAATGTTACCTTCCCAACACTGATATTGTAATTGAATGTAGTGACTGGTAACTATGGATTACATGTATGTGTCAGTATGTGTTTATATAGATTAGAGTCTGGGTCTTCAACAGGGGGTCCTCAGCCCTGAGAAGGTCCCCAGAGTTACTGCAGGATATATATCTATTATATAGCCTAATCATAAAACAACCGTATTTAATTTACAGCGCGCACAGTTAACAATAGGCTGACTGTTACCCATGAATCATTGCTTAATCTTGTGAATTAGCAAACGCTAAATCTCTCGGTGCTTCTCAAAGTCAAGAAACGGCTGAATTTCAAGGAGGCTATGTCATCGAATCCCGCTGAAGGACTGTTCCAGTATCAAGGATCCTTCCTTCGGTGTATTTTTAAGGATGCATGTGTGTATCCTCAGCGGGCATGAAGTACCCACAATTCTTTGCGCATCTCTTCAGTGACGCACACCCGGGCACTCGCTAGCCTGTTCCAGTGTGTATTCACCGAATGCTAGGAAGTAGTCTTGCCTAGCTTCTGTAGGAACTGACTTGGGAATATCCGTCCTACCAAGGAAGCATCCTTGGCTTTAAGAAGCATCAACTGTGCGGGACGTATCCATAATCGCGAGCAGATGTTGCAGACCCCTGGGTTAGAGTGAACTGAACCCTATTTAATTGATTACAACTGTCAAATACAATATGTCACAATATGTTGGTTAGTGTTATCTCTCTGAGTGTCATTTATCATCCCCAGGTTGTAGAGATGATAAAGAGGACAGGCACCCAGCTGGCTTCTCCCCCTCCTGCTGCAGCCTGTGCCGGCCCATCAGACGTTGCCTGCGATTTCTGCCGCGGGACCAGCAAAAACAAAGCCACGATGTCGTGCCTGGCGTGCTTGGCATCTTACTGTCCAGTTCACCTCGAGCCTCACCACAGTGTTCCTGTGCTGAAGAAGCACCAGCTGGTGTCAGCCACAATCCCACTGCAGGAAAAGATGTGTACAAAGCACAACAAGCTGATGGAGGTTTACTGTCGGACAGACAAGAAGTGTATCTGCTATCTGTGCGTTTTAGATGAGCATAAAGGCCATGGTACGGTGTCAGCTGCAGCAGAGAGGGCTGAGGAACAGGTAGAAACAACAACACAGCAGACATAGTGAGCATGAAACTGTAGACTGTTATGTGATGTGATGTAGACTGATATGTTTGCTTTTAGGATTTTAGTCCTATTTCTATTATCAGTAGTACTTGGATGTGATTGAACATCCAACTCTATTAGTAGTCCATTCACAATGAGATATTTGCTTTTGCACTGACACTGTCTTTCAGAAACAGCTGATTGTGAGTCAAAAGAAAGTCCAGGAGAGATTCCAGAAGAGAGAGAAGGAGCTGAATGAGCTGCTCCAAGCTGTGAAGGATTTGAAGGTGTGGAAATGATATTTTAGTATTTGACTAATCCTGTGTTTTTGATGTCTTTTTACTTGTCTGAAGTCATTATCCAAATAACCATAACCGATGCATGCATTTACTCGCTGACTCCGTTTGTCATTACAATGTGTCATGTAATCTAGCTTTGCCAGAGAAGACTTATTTTAAAGAGAAAAATCTTTTGTCTTTGTTTGAACAGAGTTGTAGCCGGCCTGCAGTGAAGAGCTGCGATAAGATCTTTGATGAGCTGATCTCCTCCATAAAGAGACAATGCATTGTAGCCAAGCAGCTGATCAAAGCCCAGGAGCAGACTGCAGTCGCTCAGGCTGAGGAGCTGCAGCAGCAGCTGGAGGAGGAGATCGCCAGCCTGAAGAGGAGAGACATCGAACTGGATCGGCTTTCTCAGACAGACGACCACATCCATTTCATTCAGGTAGCAGACACTTCTCAGTTTGATGTGGAGCAGCGGCGTCGTAGTGGGTGGGGGGAAGTGGGACAGATAACCCATCCTAGTGGGAGGGGGAGGTCCTCAAAAGTCCTGAATGGGGAAAGTTCGGTTTTGTTTGCAGTTTTTCATTTCAGTGCTATAACTAAATTAAAATTGGCTGAATAAATTGGTTGAAAGACTGAACTTTGTACAGGAAAAAAAGCTCTATGAGGCCGCTCTCGCCCCGTAAAGGTGCAAAATTTAGTCACCCTTACTATAGGATTCGTCTTTAAAGTCCCATTTCCACCATACACTTTTGGTATGGTAACTTTGGAACCAAAATAACCCTTCAGACATGATACCTAGACCCTTGATCCCTTAAGTGTTTCCATAGCAAAGAGTACTCTTAAATGTGGGCGGGGTTGTTGTCACTCACTGCTTATGCAAAGGGTCCAGATTTGGTGCTACGCCCTCGAATAGATCCGTCTGTTTCGATGTCATTTCCACATGACTGAATAATCAGTGCTGTGCAGCCAAAGCACTCAGCTCAGTTAATTTTCCTTGAGGACAAATCACTGTGAATCCATTGCCCCAAAAGTGACATCTGCTGGCCAAATTTGACAGTGCAACATGTAATGTCATCAAGGCTGATGTTGGAATAATATACTCAACAATGCATGAGGGTTATTTCAGCATGGTTACAAACTGTATAATTCAGCCACCTGTCAGATATAGTATTTACATTTGAAATTGTTTTGGCGCCAAAAGAATAATAATTAAGAGTCAACATTTTTGGTGAAACTTTTGAGTTTGTTTTCCAGTCCAGAAAAGCATAAATGACCTTCGGCCATTGCTGAACCACAACAGTAGTGATGGCCAAATGAGGCCTCATGAACCACTGTCTTTATTTTCTGAATCCACCAGATGGCACTTATCTTTAAACCAAGACCACCATCTGGTGGGGTCAGAAAATAAAGACAGTGGTTCATGAGGCTTCAATGCATGCATTCTTTTAAAAGATGTGATTGGTTGTCACAGACACATCCTTTTCTGAGCCTGTAAGGTGTGGACACCCAGTGGAAACTGCTGATGGGAGGTTGAGACAGACTCAAGTCATCCCTGCTGCATTTTTGTGATCATTTTATTTCTAGCGTTAGGTGAGGGGAAACATGCATACCCTTAATGAGATCCACCATACATATTATCCCTGCACGATCTAATCTGTAGCATTTCATTGACTCACTGTCATGCATTGTTTGGAGAATACTTCTCTGACCTCTTTGTGTTTCCACCATTTTCTCCTCTGCTTAAGAAAATCCAAAGCCTCTTAAAAGTCCTCCTCCCTGCTCTTAGCTGTTTTTCACCTTAGGAGTAGTGATGGCTAAATGAGGCCTCATGAACCACTGTCTTTATTTTCTGAAGCCACCAGATGGCGCTGTCTGTTCAACAAAGGTTTGAACATTGCAAGTGCTTCAGCCTTTATCTTTAAACCAAGAGCGCCATCTGGTGGGGTTAAAAAAAAAGAAACTGGTTCATGAGGCTTCATTTGGCCATCACTGCTTAGGTGCTCTTTTAAGGTTGTGAATAACTTATCTTTACAAGGACCTAGTCTTAACTTTAAGGAGAAATTCTAAGAAAACGTCACAATTCTACAAATTTTTTTATTTCTTTCTTCTGGTCTGTCTTATTGAATTCCCTGCAGACTTTCCAGTCCCTCTCAAACTCCTGTGAGTCTCCAGACTTGCCTCCTGGTTTTGTCGCTCGTCCCAAACGTTCGACCAAAGCTGTGACTAAGTGCGTGTCCAAGATGAGGGACGACATAGAGAGCCTTCTGAAGGACACACTGCCCATGATCTCTGCCACAGGTACCTGATAGAAATCTATAACCCCAGAGTTATGCAGTGGATTTATTCAGGTCCAGCTGTATTTAGGATGTGTTTGTGTCTTAGTGTCCACTATAGATGTCGTGCTGTCACTTGTGCCAAAGACCAGAGAGGAGTTTTTATGCTGTGAGTAAAACATTTAATCCACAATATATCACCACATTGATAATGAACCGAGTATTAAAAGGTTGATGTTAATATAGACCTGTTTTTTCCTGCTTTGTTTGTCTGCCAGATTGCCATCCTCTAACCCTGGACGTGAACTCGGTCTCCCAAAATTTGTCCCTTTCACAAGGATACCGGTGGGTGGAGAATAAAGCCAGTGACAGACCTGCACACTCGGAGAGGTTCACAAGTTTCAGGCAGGTTCTGTGCAGAGAGGGTTTGTCTGAGCGATGTTACTGGGAGGTCAGTTTGAATGGCACTTGGTCCGTGGCAGTGTCCTACAAAGACATCAACCGATCATCAGAGTTTGGGCAGAATAACAAGTCGTGGAGTTTAGAGTGCTCCATACATGGCTACACTTTCCGACACAACAAAAGGAGCACGGAAGTGTCAGGCCCTCAGTCGTCCAGGATCGGAGTGTACCTGGATTATGAGGCGGGTACACTGTCCTTTTATAGCATCTCTGGCACGATGACTCTGCTCCACAAAGAACACACCACGTTCACTCAGCCTCTCTACCCTGGCCTCGGGCTGAAGGATGGTGATTCTTGGATGAGCAGGGGACATTGTGCAGAGCTGATCAAGATATGGTGATAACATTTATATTGGGGTGGTCAATGTGTGCCTCTGTTGGCCCTCCAATTTAACTGTATACCATATGATAGATGAGAGGATGTGATTTAACAGGATTGACAAATTGTAAAATAAACACTGAACCTTGCCTCTTGTAAGGTCCTGCCAAGCCTTTTATGTTTTGATGCAGGTTTTTGGCTAGTTTTCTCTGCTGAAGCATCAGCACTAACCAGAAATGCTTTAAAAGTGCTGGCTACTATTTGGATGAGAAATTGTCATTTTTATGACGCGTAGTTTCAAATATATTGCATTTCTGCAGCTTTAAACTAGCACTTTAAGTAACAGAAGCCCTTATACATACATTCCTAATTGCAATACAGTTAAAACAGTTGAGGTAAAAGGGAAGCGTCGCGTCCATATTTTAAATCGTTGTTTTTCCCCTCCCACTTTGGCTTCCCCTTGCCTTCTCTGGGTTTTCAGATTTGAATTTAAAACAAGACTTTTAAAAATGTTCTTTATGTTGCAGAGTGTTTTGGCCGATGTACTGCACCTAATGTGATGTTTAATGATTTTTTTTTTTTTCTTTCACTTGTTTTATATAAAATGCCAATTAAATGGCTGCTCAGAAATTGTGACACTCAAAAACATCTGGACCTGGTGTTAACGTGCATTTTGGGCGATCCGATCACAAGTGGACAGCGCTAAATAAAAGTGTAAACGACAACAGACATCCAATGTCTCAAACCACTGGCCGAGACAGTCTGTGACACATTTGACCACATATCTTTTGGATAAACACCAGTGCCTTGCCAAGCACTGGTGTTTATCCTGTTTAACTAACTTTTCTTATGTCAGGTTGGACGAAGTGTACCATCCATGGTTTTGCTCCATGGAATGAGACATGCTAAATTCTGACAGCGATATCTCCAGCTGTACTGACACAACCACTAACGTGACTAGTAAGCATGGTACAGAGCAGCTAGCAAAAGTTTGGACGTAATGGAGAGTGCAGGACATCACAAAATCGGCGTATGAGGCGTATGAGAGATGCAGGTGTGAATGGCAATGTGTCTATGCTGCCACTTGTGATCGGATCACCCAAATCACTAGTGATGGCCAAATGAAGCCACATGAACCACTTTCTTTATTTTCTCACCCCACCAGATGGCGCTCTTGGTTTAAAGATAAAGGCCGAAGGACTGGCAATGAAGTCTGCTTTCAAACTATGGTTGAACAGACAGCGCCATCTGGTGGCTTCAGAAAATAAAGACAGTGGTTCATGAGGCCTCATTTGGCCATCACTACAAATCACATGTGAACACCAGGTCTAAGTGAGGCCTTTGTCATCAGTTACTTTCAGCTATATTAGCGTTGCTACTGTTGTATTTATTTTAGTGTATTTAGAGTTCACTGTTATACTTTATACTACAACTGGTTATGAAGAGTGAACATGTAACATGTGTTTTATGTTGTTTACATACATTTTTACAAGAAATAAATGAATAAATAAAAGCCTATTCACAACTCATTGTTCCCGACTTTCATTTGTCTCTTGGTGGAACATTTATTGAATGAATTACAACCCAGACTCCCAAAAAGTTGGGACACTGTGTAAAATGTAAATGAAAACTGAATGCAAAAATCTGCATATTCTATTTGACATGCAGTGGAGAAAAATGCCTTAAACACCACAATTTTTTTTTTTTTTGATTACCCATTTTCACATTGCAGCTATCCACAAAAAATTAAAGCTACACTGACACAAGAAATCACAAGATTTCAAACCATATAAATTGTGTACAATAAAGCGGAATAACACAGGGGGAAAAGTACTGAACACACCAAGTGAAATGTATTTAATATTTGGAGAAGTCCATGTTCGCACTGCACGCTTCAAGGTGCTTACGTGTATGAAGAAACTAATGTCTTAGTGTTCAGATGGGATTTTTGGCCTGTTCTTCCACACAGACGGTCTTTAAACCTCGGCGCCTGATTGTGAATCTTGAAAGAAATGTAGCTTAAAACTTCACCAGTGAGTGTCCTCAATTCCCAAATGCTTACTGAGTGTAGTCAAAGAGAAGGCGATGTATCTCAGTGGTAAAAACATGCTCCTGTCCCAGCTCTGCTGGAGAGTGTTGCAGGAAGTTTATCACTTTGAACATTAAATGTCTTGTCTGTCTACTGTATTGATTTGAAAACAGGTCAAAAAGGATCTGCAAATTGTTTTTTGTCTTACACAGTCTTTGGAATCAAGTTGTATTAGTCATCAAATTTAATAAATACGACAGCTTTTGTAGTTTAGTTCATCAGTGTTTTGAGGTCTGGAGATAATTTATGTGCCTAAAATCTTGAATCCTGGAGCGACGTCACTTTTCTTGTGCTGCTTTCAGACACCTTTTGCAAGTACTTTAACCTTTGAACCTATTTATAATTGCCTGTGGATATTCTCATTTATCCAGGTCATAGTTATCTCAAGGCAATTAAATCAAACACAACTGAGAAAACTAAGTCCAGTTGCGTTCGATTCAGTTGCCTTGAGATATATTTATAATTATTAATATTGGTCCAGAAATATTAAAAATGTTAAATACTTTTTCCAGGTCATTTCCTTGTTTTTTTTTTATTTTTAACTTTCTTTTTTCTTTTCTTTCTTTTTAACTTTTTTGTTTTCAATATATTTTGTGAAGAGTGGACATGTAATACATGTTTATTCTCAGTTATTTGTGTTGTCCACCGCAGTAGAGTGTTTTAGTGTTTTCACAAGAAATAAATCAACAAATAAATGTGTATTTACAACCCATCGTTCTTGGTTTTCATTTGTCTCTTGGTGAAAATTTATTGGCAGATTAACCTGAGTACATTATTAGCAAGTCAAATTTAATAAGTTCAATATCTTTAGGCTTAGTGTCATCGTCAGTATAACATTTTTGATGTCTGGAGATACTTGCTCTGTCTGAAATCATTAAATGATTCACACTATGTCTGGAAATGATGTCTCAAATGGCAAATGGCCCTACTCACATTACTGATACTGTGTTGTATTGTGAGATGATATGAGTCCAGGAAATAGCATCTGATAATTTTTGTAAGTTACTCAGGTAACAGTACAAACTGGAGGATACAAAGGTAGTGAATGGTTTAAGACACAGCTATTGTCTTTGTCCTCTCCCCAGAGAGGCCAGGGGTCAAAGTCATCTGCAGCCCAGCACTTGTGTAGCTAATAGGAAAATGTATACTCTATTACTGCATAAAGGAGAGCAAACAGGGTGGATGATTGCCAACACAGAGGCATGAACTCTGCTCTGTCTCTCTCAGGTGACTCACCCTCCTTGTATTGAGATAAACTCAGCTGCCGGTTTATGCCCAGCTAAAATGAACACAGTCTAATACACCAGTCCTGTAAGAAATGCTGCCTTCAAGTCGGGAATAATGCTTTTGAGTCTTTTTAGAGTTTCGTGGTGCTACTGAACTGCACCGTGTGATACTGAGAGGTGTTTCTAAATATGTAGATTTTAAATTACCTGAAGAGTTACTGCCTCAAGTGAGGGAGTTCAAGTATCTCGGGGTCTTGTTCACAAGTGATGGTAGAATGGAGCATGAGATGGATCGGCAGTTTGGTGCAGCTTCTGCAGTGATGCAGGCGCTGCGCCGGTCCATTGTGGTGAAGAGGGAGCTGAGCCGGAAGGCGAAGCTTTCGATTTACTGGTTCATCTATGTCCCAACCCTCACCTATGGCCATGAGCTCTGGGTAGTGACTGAAAGAATGAGATCACAGATACAAGCAACAGAAATAAGTTTCCTTAGAACAGTGACTGGGCTCAGCCTTAGAGATAGGGTGAGGAGCTCGGACATCCTGAGGGAGCTCGGGGTAGGGCCGCTGCTCCTTCGTGTCGAAAGGGGTCAGTTGAGGTGGCTCGGGCAACTGATCAGGATCCTCCTGGGCGCCTTCCTTTAGAGAACACGTTCGAGGGATTACAAATCTCATCTGACTTTGGGTCCCCCAGGAGGAGCTGGAAAGTGTTGCTGGGGAGAGGGACGTCTAGGGTGCTTTGCTTGGCCTGCTGCCCCAGCAACCTGGCTTCGGAAAAGCGGATAAAAATGAATGGATGGATAGATGAAGAATATGTTTGACAGAACTCTAACACGGACCCCTTATCCCTCTATATTTCCACCGTTTCTCTAACTGAGAATGTTGGTAGGCTGTTGGCAGCTGTAGAGGAGGAATTTAAAAACCTTTTTCTTATGTAAAACTATTAATAGCACACAGCAAATGTTAAAGTCGAAGTCCTGCATTCAAGAGAGGGATTATAATAGCACAAAGTATTTGGATTTGCCTACGCCTGTTCAAGGTGGAGCTTCTTATTCTTATATAATGCTGGATAGGTTAATAAGTCATCATATTTTAATTGGTATAGTGGTACAATGTTTTCCTCTGAATATACAGTTGCTCTTTTAAAGGGAGCTTTGGGGCCTTATGTAAGTTATTTTAGGGTACAATGAGGTACAACAGTAACATGATTCAGTATAATAGATCTATAACTGGACTCTTTTAGTTGTTTGAGGCTGATAAAACCGGAGAGGTGGCATACCTGAAACCACGTGACTTCTCTGCAGAATGGGTGTCAGCAATGTAGGCTGAAGCTCACGTAAGACTAAAGAGCTGACTAGCTGCTCTGTAACAGGACTTTGCCACTCTCAGTCCATCAGCCAGATCAAGGCAGAGATAACTTTAGGTAGAACCTTTCTTAGATAGTAAACTTCGATTTTGTGTTTATTTTGTTTATGCTTTCAAGAAATGTATGCAACTAATCCAGCTCCTAAAATGAATTAACTCTTAATGTTCTGTTTAGGTCCCTGGACACATTTTATAACAGTTGCTTTTAAACATAATTTTGAACTCATTACAAGTCACTGTAGAAACTGTAGCGTGACCTATAGGGTTCACAGAGATTCCCTGTTTCAGAGCCCCTAAAGTCCCCAAAGATCTGGAGAATGGCCAGACTGGTTCAAGGTGATAGAAAGGCAACAGTAACTCAAATAACCACTGGTTACAACCAAGGTCTGCAGAAGCCCATCTCTGAACCAACAACGCGTCCAACCTTGAAGCAGATGGGCTACAGCAGCAGAAGACCACACCAGGTGCCACTCCTGTCAGCTAACAACAGGAAACTGAGGCTACAGTTCACACAGGCTCACCAAAACTGGACAATAGAAGATTGGAAACACGTTGCCTGGTCTGATGAGTCTGGATTTCTGCTGCGACATTCAGATGGTAGGGTCAGAATTTGGTGTAAACAACATGAAAGCATGGATCCATCCTGCCTTGTATCAACGGTTCAGGCTGGTGGTGGTGGTGTAATGGTGTGGGGGATATTTTCTTGGCACACTTTGGGCCCCTTAGTACCAACTGAGCATGGTTTAAACACCACAGCCTGCCTGAGTATTGTTGCTGACCGTGTCCATCCCTTTATGACCACAGTGTACCCATCTTCTGATGGCTACTTCCAGCAGGATAACGCACCATGTCACAAAGCTCAAATCATCTCAAACTGGTTTCTTGAACATGACAATGAGTTCACTGTACTCCAATGGCCTCCACAGTCACCAGATCTCAGTCCAATAGAGCACCTTTGGGATGTGGTGGAACGGGAGATTCACATCATGGATGTGCAGCCGAGAAATCTGCAGCAACTGTGTGATGCTATTATGTCAGTATGGACCAACATCTCTGAGGAATGTTTCCAGCACCTTGTTGAATCTATGACACCAAGAACTTAAAAGGGGGTCCAACCCGGTACTGGCAAGGTGTACCTAAAAAAGACACCAATGAGTATACTGTAGTTGTTTTCTATTATAGGGTTAACTAATGAAATACAGCATGTGCCTCCTCCTATCCTATCAGCACAAGAGGCGGAGTTTCTCCATCAGACTGGAAACATGTAAACACATCGCCGCTGCTCACACCGGCCGCTGCAGTACATGCTTGGCCTTATTGATCTGTTCTCAAGAGGTAAACTATGGATAATATTTACAGGTTCCCCGTTTTCTTTGAGTGCCACAGCCTGACAGAGGAGCAGGTGAAGCGGGTGCAAACATATTTGCGTATTCGCCGCAAATCTGACGGAGGAGAGAGCGGCAGTCTGAGCAGGGTGGATGATAAAACCTACAGCATTGCTTTCAGATATCAGAAGGGTAAGTCATTAAACACAACACGTTAATGATTAACTCATGTTTACAATTGTGTCGCGAGCGGTCGCGAGCTGTGTATTAATGTGGGTGGTCAAAGGAGCACCCATTTGAACTATAAAGTAAATGCATCAACTATAGCCTATTAATTAAATTTATTCGCCTGTAGAATGAAATGTGAACTGTATGTGTAGGCAGCTATTGTAATAGCCTAATGTGTTAAACTGTCTATGACCCCACTGATTCGACAGGAAATCTGCGGGACTGGGTCCTAGACAGCAAAGGCATTTTAAGTTTCACTTTCCCGAGAAGGTGAAACTTAAAGGGTAACTCCGCACATTTTAAAAATTCATACACGACACTCCTACGGTCTGAATAAGTCCAAAAAAATATCAGTAAACAGAAACAAATCTCCCACTAATTCCAAAACATAGAGTAGTAAAACTTAAATTTGTGATGTCGTCAAATATGCAACCAGTGGATAGTGTTGTGTGGTGGCAAAACAACTTCGTCACACTGCGGTCACAGTAGGGGCAACACATATCACTAGGTGAGAAGTTCAGTTTCATCAAAACAAGTAACCTTAGAACACGGGTATACAAAACATGCAGAACACATTATTGGTTGAATACCAAAATTTTCCATTACAGTTGTCTGCTTTGTGTTAAAATGAAAAGGCCCAAATTGTGGCCATCTTTGGAGGCGATCTCTGTTTAGTCCTGGCAGCAAGAGGTAAAAAAAAAAAAAAAAAAATCCTTTGTCAAATCCCACTCGAGCCCCTCTCCCATAGAGTACAACAGCAAAAGGGGCGGCCATTTTACATTCAATTCAGTGCAGAACACAGAAAATATACCTGACAGCGAGAGGTGAAAACAAAACCCTTGGTCAAATACGACCATATAAACTTGAGCCCCTCTCCCATGGAGTACAACAGCAAAAGGGACGGCCATTTTAGATTCAGTTCACTACAATAAAACACAGAAAATATACCTGACAGCAAGAGGCAAGAACAAACACGACCTTATAGACTCGTGGGCCTACACAAATTAAGTGACACAGGAAAATGTTATATTTAAATTAAAGTATGAACACAGCGCTAAAACATGGATATTGCTATGAGAGCAATTTTACTTATCTCTCCAATGGAGTACAACAACAAAAGGGGAGAGTAGTGATGACCAAATGAGGCCTCATGAACCACTGTCTTTATTTTCTGAAGCCACCAGATGGCGCTGTCTGTTCAGCAAAGGTTTGAAAGCACACTTAATTGCAAGTCCTTCAGCCTTTATCTTTAAACCAAGAGTGCCATCTGGTGGGGTGAGAAAATAAAGAAACTGGTTCATGAGGCTTCATTTGGCCATCACTAGGGAGAGGTAAGCCGTGGGGTACCCCCAAAGGTGAACATAGGGGTACAGAATCTGAGTCAAACGTTCCACATATTGACTGCGGAGGCCTAAGCGTTTCAGGTAATAACAACTGAAACAAATTTTGTGTACATTTTGTGTACAGTAATGTACATTTGACTTTGTTACACATATTACTGCTGTATAACTGACCCTGTTACATAAAGACTGAAGCTGCTCCACAGACAATGAATTGGGAAAGATGTTACAGAATAGATTACACTGAGATAGGGATGCACAATATTGGATTTTTTATCTGATATGCCGATCTATAACAATTTATTTGGCTAATATAATATTTGACATCCCAATTTTGACTTATCAAGTTTGTTGGCTTTGAAAGAAAGTAGCTCATGTCCACAAATATTCAGTAGACTTTATAGACCGAATCGCCAGCCGAAATCCTATAGAAGTTTTGTGGATATGACTTTACACAGCACAAATATGAAAAGACATGTTTGTGCATAGTGAAATATTTGTTGAACATGGTACACATTTGCAGATTGTCATTGGTCGGTCACAAATAAGAAAATCCAATACAAGCTTTCCAATGATTATACTTCACATTTGTGGATTGTTTTTTTTTTTATTTTATTTTATTTTTTTTCCAGATCTGCTGTGGTAGAAATTGGACAAAATTACGCTAACAAATACAAAGGAAGTCACAAATGTCCCACAAACTTACACACAAACTGACCGGAAGTGATCCAAAAATGTGCAAAACCAGTTCACATTTGTAAAACCTGTAACGTTTTAAGCAAAATTAAAGTACCTGGTTACAGAGTAAGTTATGCACATCAATCTATATTTTCATGGACATGACTTTACACAAGACAAATGTAAAAATAAACATGTTTGTAGATAGTTTGTAGATTGTCTTGTGTGGGTTACAAATAATAAAGTCCAATAAAAACTTCCATAGATATCCCTCAGTACTCCCTAAACAGGCCACTTCATAATGTCTTCGCCATTTTGTAGTGCTGTTCAAATGTATAGTGGGAATTTTTATACCCTATATAGTGGACTCAAAGTATCCCACAATGCATTGTGAAAAGTAGTGTACAGCTGATGGTCACTAACCAATCGAGAGACAAAGTCAGAGACAAAGAATCTCATCAAGTTTGAAGCCTGTGTTTTTCTGAAATAAACAGCAATGCCCTTATTTAAAACTCACAATAACTAATGTCACATGTTCTGTCTTAGATCAGCAGAGGGTCCTGCGGAGATCTGAGCATGTTGTGGATGGTCTGGTGTTCACTGTCCGAGGCAGCCTGGAACCTCTCGCTTCCTCTCCAAGTCAGGATTTTATCGCTCCAGAACAGGTCAGCACAACATTTCTGTCATTCAGTGAAGGTTGTTTACGCACAAAATCAATTTTTATTTACAAGTTCCCTATTTAATGCCATCATGTAACACTGAAGAGGTTTTATACCGCATCATAAACTCTGTACATTCATGTATATGTTCATAAACCAATAGTAAGCTCTTACAATCCAACTGTTTCTATGCAACCAGGACCAGTGAACTGTTGTTATCATTATCTGGATATCTCCTTTCAACAGAGCCCACAGTCCATGCCTGCCTCAACACCTCCACCAAGTGGTGAAGAATACAAACTACAATTTGATGCTTACCTCCTTCGTTACCTTAAGGAATGTCCCAAGGCTGTGAGAAAACTACAGACAGAACTCGCCTCTGTTTCCTGCTCTGCTCAGCTTTACCCAGAGGAGGAGAAAGTTTTAGTTTTCCGTTTAGCTCAACCTGGTGCTGCAGATGATGTTAGCAACTGGAAAGCAGAGGTAGACAAACTCTTTGATGGCTACCTGTGCCACTATGAGTTAGACCCTCACAAGGTCAAAGCTTTGCTTCAGTCCTGCAGCTCTCCTCAGACCACAGATGAAGTAAAGGTGTACAGCGAGGTTGGGATGGCTGTTGTTGTTGGGGAATGTTCCCAGGTGAATGCCAGGTTGGCGGAAGTAGAGGACAGGGCAGGTTTTAGTATGAAGCAAACCAGCATTTGTCGAGTGGGAGAGTCCAAGCTTAGTCTCCTCTGGAAAGAGATTGAGCACAGTTTGGGACGAGATTTTCCAGGCCTGAAGGTCACGCAGGGAGCTGCAGGTCAGTTAGTTTTGGAAGGTTCTGCAGAGGAGATTCTTAAGGCTGGTGAATGGATCTCTGATCAGGAGAGTTTGGTGTTAGAAAGGACAGTTCCTGACATGAGCCCACATTTTTTGGCCTTCTTGAGAAAGGCATACGGAGGTCCAGGGGTGCTAGGTGACTTTTTAGGGGTTGGTGACAAGGTGGAAATAGAATTATCAGACACAGAGCTGCGGTTCTTCTCCCTCTCTGCTGATAAACTGGATGACACAGAAAAAAAACTGCATGAAGTATTCAGGGAAGTCAAGATTGACGTTCCTAACTGCTCTGCTGTGCCATCTGAGCTTCGGGAAAAACTTAAATCCAAGACAAAAGAGATAAACCAAGGCCAATACAGGGCTCAGGTCGTGTTTGGCTCAGACAGCACAGTGTGCTTATTGGGCCACACAGAAGAGGTTGAAGAGCTGAGTGAAGCCGTTGCACAGTTTATTTTGGACCAGTCTAGTGTGCAAAGCATAGTCCATGTGCCTTTCTCAGAGTTAGCACAAGAGTTGCCACAACTACTGGAGCTGCATGGTTTTGATTATTCAGGGGTCACCTTAAATCCTTTAATGTCTTCCTCTGGGCCCACAGTGGTGCTTGAGGGTGAATCCAGCAAAGTGACGGAGGTCAGAGACAGGCTGTATGAATTTCTGGACTTAATTCTTCAGGATAGAGTAACCATTGACTCGTTAGGTACCGTAAGATCTACCCAAAGCCCCACTGGGAAAGATGAACTTCTTAGTTTTGCACATAATTTTTCATCTCTGAGTTTAAGTGAAGAAAACACAATGGTTGCTAGCTACAGCCTTTGTGACGGGCTCCAGGTGTTGGTGTGTCAGGGTGACATCACCAAACTGGAGGCTGATGCTCTGGTGAATGCTGCCAATGAAGATCTGGACCACGGTGGAGGTGTTGCTGCTGCACTGAGTAAAGCAGGTGGCCCTGATGTACAGAGTGAGAGCAATGCTTTAGTTAAGTATATTGGAAAAATTCCTACAGGTGATGTGGTAGTGACCACAGGGGGGAACCTAAACTGCAAGAGACTGCTGCATGCTGTTGGGCCTGTAGGTGGAAAATCAGGTGGCAAAGAAAGGATGTTGTTGGAGAAAACCATCCAGTCAGCTCTGAATTTATCAGAACTCTTGGAGTTCCAGTCCATAGCCATGCCCTGCATCAGCTCAGGGACGTTGGGTGTTCCTGTCACTGTGTGCTCTGAGGCTATTGTAACTGCTGTTAAGAAGTTTGGCAGTCAGGGAGGGAGAAGTCTGAGAAAAATCATCCTGATTGATAATAGAGGTGAGGTGGTGAAGGCCATAAAGGAAGCATGTGACCGGCTTCTTCAAGGGATGAGTACTGGAAACAGTGCACCAAGCAATCTGGGGTTCCTGTTGGGTGCTGCTGCAGAAGACACTGCAAGAGGAGCCACTGCTGAAGCTTCTGGAAATGGTGTCTGTGTAGAGATCATTCAGGGAACCATCGAGACCCAGCAGGTGAGAAACTTGTCTGAGAATTTAAGAAAGTGAATCAGGCCTGTTCAGATGAGAAATGGATTTGCTTATCTCGATGATGTCTTTATGAAGTCTTTCACCGCTGGAAAGACGGCCTTTTCATCAAACTAGGTTGTCCATGCAGCAGAAAGATGCAAATACTTTTGAAATCGGTGCCACGTTGGCTGTCACATTTGCTTCTGCGCAAGAGGCAGAAAACCTACAACTACCAGAATGCACTGCGCAAAATGCTACCTTGTCTGTTTTGACACAGGAAACAATATTGTCAACATTTTCGGCAAGAAGTAGGCCACAGAGTGACAGAATCTTGGTTTATATTTGATCAGCACTGCTTAGTCTTACAGAAGTTTTTCCAGGCTCTATTTTTACGGTACAGAAAACAGAATGGCGTCCACTTCCTGTTCACAAGAAGTGAGCGAGTGGCCAAAACAGTTACTGCAGATTCAAGGAGAAAAACTGTGTTTCGGGTCTTTCTAACTGTCTGTGTCTGGTACTGTAGACTACCCAATTTGGAAATCTATATAAATATGACTAGAAGTTCCTGTTAACAAGGACAACCACTAGAAATAATCTGAAGGAATGAGAAACTTAGATAATTTACATAAACTGGTGTGTTAAGCCCCACCACATCTCTTGCTCTCCGTCTAGGTGGATGCTGTGGTGTCACCCATGGTTGGTCATGATCCTCTCTCTACCCGTGTTGGAAACACTTTATTCAGTATGGTTAAATCCCACCTGACTGCAAGGTTCAGGGAAGAACGAGGAGAAGAATCAGAGCCTGGTGACGCAGTCCTGGTGGAGGGCTTACCTGAACTTCCATCTAGTGCAGTGTTCTTCCTCAACCTCGTCCCCTGGGATGATGACCCATATGGAACTGCAGTACAGGTGAAATAGTGGAGGACTCTTTTCAGCTGTGTCTTAACTAGTGATGGCCAAATGAAGCCTCATAAACCACTGTCTTTATTTTCTGAAGCCACTAGATGGCGCTGTCAGTTCAACAAAGGCTTGAAAGCACACCTCATTGCAAGTCCTTCAGCCTTTATCTTTAAACCAAGAGCGCTATCTGGTGGGGTCAGAAAATAAAGAAAGTTTATCATGAGGCTTCATTTGGCCATCACTAGTCTTAACTTCTTGTTTTAGGATCAGTTTTCTGCATCATATTATAGTATTTCTTGTGTCTAGCCTTAAAAATCGTTGAATTCTGACCTATTCCAGGTCCTGAGATTGGCCATCATCAACATCCTAACTTCCTGTGAGAGGAGAGGGTTTGAATCTGTCGCCTTCCCTGTGCTCGGTGCTGGGATGGCCCTGCGTTTTCCTGACAGCGTGGTAGCCAGGGTTGTACTGGAGGAGGTTCGTGAGTTTGAATGGAACCGAGCCAGTGGAAAACCATTCCTGGTCCGTATTGTCATCCACCCGACTGACAACGAATCCAGTGAGGTAATGGAAAAGCATTGTACCATAAACATATTTCAGTGCTTGAAATATCACTTGCATATGCACAATAGTGGATGTAAAATTTGAGCTGTGCACATAATTCTCAGCTCTGTACATCGGAGCTGTCATTAAGGTATGTCAGGGTTTTTCAGTTATAGTTATGAATGCAGCAAAAAATAGCAATGCTTATACAGAAACAGAAAAAAAGAGCTATCAATGCTATTAATGCACAGAATCATAACACGTGTTATAACGTCATGCTTGCCATATGGAACCTCATGACATTTTTCTTGGGGGTCAAGTATTTAGAAAAATACATTGGACATGGCAATGGCAATCATTTTTACAACAGTAAAGTCAATAAAATAGCATATATATATTATAACAAAATAGGCCTGATGGGCCTGATATACATGATAATACATGGATTTTCTTAAGTGCGGCATGGTGGTACAGAGGTTAGCATTGGCGCCTCCAGGGGCGGATCTAAAAAAATATTTATGGGGTGGCAAGAGGGGGGCAGGAATTTTTGAGGGGTGGCAACATATGGCAGATGTATTTAAATCACAGTTATCACAGTTTGATGAGAAATAGTATGTTCACACTACATAAGGGCAAGGGCTGCCATTTACAAACTCATACAGACAAACTTAATCTCATGCAATCAATGTCTTGCATTTGAGGTTTCATGTGAAACAGTTCATATTAGGAATAAGTGTTGAAGGAGGTTCAACAAACTCTGAGTCTAACCCTGAACTCTGAGTTGATTTACCCTGAGATAGGAAACTCTGAGTTAGCGGTTCCAGAACAGCTGATCTGAGTTAGTTTAGTCAACTCTGAGTATGTTCACTCACAAATAAAAGACAGCGCCTCCAGTGGATGTAGAGATATTAGTGCATGTGTAGCAGACGGTGCACATTTATCTTTAAAAGAAGAGCCTGAGTCAGAGCGAGGAAAGTGTAAATAAGTTAACCATAAAGTTAATAAAAAAGTTTATTCATCATTTATCAGACTTACATTTCCTTAATGAAGCTAAAGTGGTGGAATCTGACTGTGTATCAGGCTGTAGATGCATTACATTATATTAATAATATATAATAATATATTTGTTCAGATATAATCTGATGGGGAAAAACACAGGAGGCAGAAGATTTAAAACATATAGGCTAGGCTATAGATCAAAGACATAAAGACATGACTGTAAACTCACAGTCTGACCCAGTAATAATATGTTTGGTGATTTGCACTTGAAAAGACGTTGAGGTTAAAATACAGTAGATTTGAAAATGTTGCATATCTATTTGTATCTTGACTCAACAGCATTCAGTGACTTTATTTCAGCTACAAATGTAGTAAACTTAAAGACACTGAAATGCTGCACCATTGCTCACTCAGAAATATTAACACATAATCCCCAATATTAGGCTATAGGAATTATGTTCCATCAGTCCAACCAATGACGTCAGTGATAGAGATCATTAGTCATTGATACTACGTGTCTAAACCTTCATACCGATTTTTAAAATTTAAATAATTAGACCTACACATTATGAGCAATAAACATTTGGGAGCTGCTCTAACAGACTGACAGTCTGATCCTTGTGCACAGTGTTATAAAAAATAATAAATATAAAAAGGACAGAGGTTTGATTCTGAGTTGAGGGTGAATTCTCGCTGTGTAATATTTGAATGGAAAGACAAAAACTGATGTCCAAAGAAGTGATTGATGTGCATAAATTCAGTAACTTAACACAGTCCTGAGAAACAAACTAATATCCAGCAGGATTTAGACTGTGACAGACAGTTAAATCTCCGCTAATTAACACGCTTCGATACAAGCTTTGACACGGACTGAATGAATGAGGAAATGAAACAGCGTGTAAGAGGGAGGAGACAGAGAAAAACCTAACCTGCTCACAGACTCAGTTGCCATGGTGATTGACTCAGAGTTTGATTTACCTCTCTTTCTGGAACTGAAACCCCAGAGTTTCCCTCATTTCAGGGTTAACATACTCAGAGTTTTCACTAAACCCGCTTTCTGCAATAGGCTGCCCCTCTGGCTCTGCTCAGTTTTCCAAACAAAGCAGTCTCTTGCCGCTCTGGTGTTATCTCGTGCTGCAGTCGGACATTGGAGATTCGCGCTCGTAAAAAGGCAAATTGGCCATAACTTTTCATTGAAATCATTGCTGCCAACTGGGGTGGCAGCAGGGGTGGCATGGCTTTCTTTTAGGGCGGCAGTTGCCACCCTGTGCCACCCCGGTAGACCCGCCCATGGGCGTCTCACAGCAAGAGGGTCCCTCGTTTGAACCCAGGGTTGGGGACTCGGATCACATGGTGGGGAAGCTCTTCTGTGCAGAGTTTGCATGTTCTTCGCGTGTCAGCGTGGGTTTACTCCAGGTTCCTCCCACAGTCCAAACAAAAGCAGGTTAGAGGTTCAAATAACTAATCTTACTCTTAAAAACAAGTTGCCTCCCTAAATGCAGCACAAAGCGTTACAGATCGCCCTTTGTCCCGTCTGCTATTGCTTATCTTAACCAGCAGTGACTATTAATGTCCATGATTTACCCCTGACAGTGTGTGATTCTGGATACTGTGTGTTCTGTTTTGTAAAGTCTTGTTGTACTCATGACTGCTGTCTGTATCTCAAATTGCCCCTCTGCGACATTTAAGTTTACCACAACTCACCTCACCATACCATACCATACCATACCATACCTGACAGGGCCTCACCTCACCTCACCTCACCTCACCTCACCTCACCTCACCTCACCATACCATACCATACCTGAACTGACCTGAGCTGACCTACGCTCACCTCACCTCACCTCACCTCACCTCACCATACCATACCATACCATACCATACCATACCTGAACTGACCTGAACTGACCTGAACTGACCTGAGCTGACCTCACCTCACCTCACCTCACCTCACCATACCATACCTAAACTGACCTGACCTTACCTTATCTCACCTCACCTCACCTTACCATACCATACCATACCATACCATACCATACCATACCATACCATACCATACTATACCATACCATACAAGACCTGACCTGACCTGACCTTTATACCTTGGGTAATGCTATTGTGTGCAATTAATTTTGTGTCAACAATACTTTTATGAAAGCCACATCTATTTTTACAAAATGATTACGTGTAATTCTCACAGTTGATTGTTGTTGAAGTAATTAATCTGTATAAACACTTGTATTCTCAAAGTGTTTAGCAATAAACATCAGCTAACATTTTTCCTGTATCATGAGTATGTACTGAAATTGGCATAAATCCATGTACTTTGTTGTCTCTGCAGGTCTTCAGGTCTGTCCAGGAAGATTTACAACTCAAAGGATTCACAAAAGATGTTCACCAACCAGACAAAGGTGGGTATAGATACTATATGACAGCAAAGAATTGTAATTCGGCCCTGAATTACTGTTACTGTTGATTAAAAAAAAGCACAAGAAAGCTACTCCTGAAAGCTACAGAACCTTAACCAGCAACATATATACCTAACAGAGACATTATTTTCTTCTAGTGTCAACTACAAGGAGGATCATCCTGTTGGGGAAAACTGGATCTGGGAAAAGCAACCTAGCTAACACCATATGTGGAGAGAAATTGTTCACCACAAACCATACCCCCAACTCTGGAACGCAAGAATGTCAAGCAGAAACCAAATCCGTCAACGGAAGAAGCATCACAGTGATCGACACTCCTGGTTTCTTTGATGCAGTCCGGTCTGAGGAGGAGCTGAAGCCTGAGATAGTGAGGTGCATCACAGAGTGCGCTCCTGGGCCTCATGCTTTTCTCATTGTGCTTAAAGTGGAGAAATTCACAGAGCACGAGCAGGCTGTAATCACTAAAATATGCCAGTATTTCTCTGAAGATGCTTTAAAATACGCTGTGATTGTCTTCACTCATGGTGACCAGCTCCCTAAAGGAACGAAGATTGAGGAGTTTGTCAGTCAGAATGAGAATCTGAGTGATCTGGTGAAGAAGTGCGGCGGCCGATGCCATGTCATAGACAACAAATACTGGAAGAACAAACCGCAGAACAACTACAGGAGCAACCAGATCCAGGTGGAGGAGCTGCTCAACACAATAGACAAGATGGTGATGGAAAACAATGGAGGCTACTACACCAACAAGATGTTTCAAGAGGTGGAGAAAGAAATACAGATTGAGGAAGAGCACATAAAACAGTCATCAGAAAACATGCCACCGGAGGAGATCAGAAAAAAAGCTCAAACTATAGTGTACAATAAAGTTTTGATCAAAGTGGCAGGTACTACAACAGGAGCATTGTTAGGAGCGTTTTTTGGCATAGCAGCGATGGTTGGATTAGTTATCACAGTTTTGAATAACTGCACATTAATGAAACTTGTGAAGAAAGTTCCAGCATTAGGAGGGGCAGCAGCAGTAGGAGGAGGAACAACAGGACTGGCAGTTGCTGGAGGGGTGTTGGGTGTGGCTACCACAGGCATGGCTTTAACAGGAGGAGTAATAGGTGGTAATATTGGACTTGAGGCAGCTGAGAGAGCAAAAACTCCATGGGAGGCAGTAGAGCTGGCAGCTAATGATGTCATAAACAAAGCAGAAGCTACTCTCAAGCTCAAATAAGAAGCAGTGTGTAGAATTTAGTGTAAGTTTTTGGCCGGGAGCCAAACTATCTGCAGCCCGTCACGAAGGGTCGGCTTATTACCAGGGTTCTGAATTAACTTTTTTGATCACCAGCCAATGTGGCTGGTAACTCCAGCACCAGCAACACCAGCCAATCAGAATTTCCACTAGCCAAATTTTTTCCGGTGAAAATAAGAGAGATAATGAGTGCCACTGAATGCATTTGATCATTTTATTAACATTGTTGGCATGAAAAACGCACAGAAAATACAATACATACAACAAAATATACACAGAAAGTGCAGACATTTCATTTCTGAATCAAATGTCTTCAGAGCTCTCTGAACTAATTTCTTCAGAGCCCCCATCTGAATCTGAGCCACCCTCAGTTCCTTTTGTTCGGTGTTTGTGCACAAACTCAGGCCTGCGTGAGCGCAAACTGTCAGCATGCCAGATGTCAGTGGCTTTGCTTGGATCAAAGTCTTTGATGTCAGGTGAGCACAACTGAGTTTTAAGGAGGTCAGGGAGGGTCTCACCTTTCAGGCGTGAGCGCCTGTCACTCTTTACCTGCTTCATAACACTGAACCCTCTTTCACAGTCAGCTGTAGTTGCAGGGATGGTGAGGAGAACATCAAAAAGATTAAGGACGTCAGGACACCGATGGCGCAGCATTGTGTTCACAGTAGGCCAGGTCTTCTCAAAGGTTCCTGTAGCAGGGTCAGACAGACAATATGCATTATGCACTTGCAAAACAAATTATACATTTTCAAATGCAACTTTCCTGGCTTAACATTTTTCCTTATTCCGTCTGAAAAGGCGAGCTCGAGCTTATGGGCCATGCAGTGGATCCCCAGCACATATGGTCTGTCTGCACACAGTTTTGTAACTACACCATTGTTTACTCCTGTCATTACAGATGCTCCATCTGTGGTGAGGGCCACCAGCTTGTTCTTCCAATCAGTGCTGACTTCACTGTCCATTATACTGCACACAGCTTCAGCTATATTTGTAGCATCTGGCTTTGAGACAGCTTTTACCCCGACAAAATCAGCTTTGACCTTCCGTCACTGGCACTCCTGACGTAGACCATCTCTTCTTCCATCACTGCACTGTCCAGGGATCCATCTGACATGACCGAGATGAACTTGCCGTCTGATAATCTTGCCCTCATCTTTCTTCTCTCATCCTCCGCTATGTAGTGTATGAACTCTTGCCTGGTGGTCATTTGTGTATGTCTCTCCTATCTTCAAGCCCTTCTTCCTGTCCACACTGAAATTAATTTTCGGGTAAATGAAGCCACTGTTATCACCTACAACACAGTACATTTCGGTGAGATTTTTTTCTTTTTGAATCCCACAAACTTAAAGTTCCAACTGCATCTATGGAAGCATGTACTTCATTCTGTATCGCATTAAATGCACTGATTCTGAAACATGAATAGTAACGTTAATTCACTTACTCACACATCCATGTGAAGTCGGTGAAAGGCCTGCCCTTTTTTCCGATGGCGTGGGCATTTCGAAAAAGTAGCTGCATCTTCTCCAACTCAGACTTCTTCAATAAAGCAAGGCTTCTCCCAGCAAGGCTCTCTTCGATACGACCTGTCTTGGCGGTTTTAATCCTTTGGCTCTCCTGATGACTTTGGGCACTCTCATGGTCCTTTACTGCCTCGACTTTAAAATTATTAGTTCCCACCACGAAATTGTTTGTTTTGTTTTTTTTCCCTTCACATACATGCGGCAGTCCTGACAAAACATGACGTTACTTTCTTGATCAAACACAAGCCATTCACGACCCGTCAGCCATTTGGCGTTAAACTTTCTTTTTTTTGTTTCGCACACTCTGTCGCCGATATCCTCATCTCCTGCATTCTTCCTCTTCTCGCCCACAGAAGTCTGTCCCAACCACCGCCGCATTTAGTTTAACTTTACTTTAGCTTTAACTTTAGCTCCACTGTTTTTAGCTAACTCCCTGCTCTCGCTCCGCTCATTTCTCGCGCTGGTTGCACTGCAGAGTGTAGCGTGAAATACCATGCGCACAGCCAATGGGCCCATGAAACGTCATCACGTAGCATTACGGCACAGTGTTCATGGTAAATGTAGGAAGTGCTGCCAGGGGGACAAATGACAGAGAACAGAACCTATTGCCTCATGGATCACCGGCCAAACTGGCTAGTAAGTTTTTATTAACACCCACCAAAATGAATTTTAACCCGCATTTGGTGGGTTGGCGGGTATTAATTTAGAACCCTGCTTATTACAGTGCCTTACGTGAGAATGCTAATGGCACTGCCTGGATGCGGTCTTAATTTTGTCCATTTTGGGCTACTGTAGAAACATGGCAGACTCCATGGACGAGGACCCGCTCCTTATGTAGATATAAACAGCTCATTCTTAGGTAACAGAAACACATCTCTTTTATTTCTTTTTTTTTTTGTTGCATTTTTGAGGATTATTTAACATACATGGAGAAAATGTGGAAAAAAGACAGTACATAAATACATACATAAAACATAAACAGAAAAGTTGGCAATATCAGCAAATAAACGACAATGATATAATGATAATAAATTAAGAAATTTAAAAAAGAAAAAAAAATCAAATTACTTATTAGCTGCTAAATGCTCCACTGTGTTCACTAGCAGGAAGGTAGAAGCTAAGTTAATAAGAGTGTGTGAACCATAAAACCCAAACAAGCTTAAAGGCTCCATAGAGCTGAGGGGAACTGCTGGGTTGGGAGATAACTCTTTGTAGGTTTGACACTTTGAGTGACGACTTTCACGTCATGAGAAGTCACTTGATCCATTGCACAAACTGAATAGTGCAGCTTTAACTAAAGGGAAGAATGTTTGGAGCTGAGAACCAATTAAATTGAGACAAGCAGTGACTCTGAAAGGTGTGGCGGGAAATGTTCATGTTGTTCATAAATGTTGTCATTTATAGATGATATAAAAATCATTATAATATGTATATGTATATTGTAATGTCTAAAATAAATGAAAATGATAAGGATTAAAGCATCTGATAATGTTAAATTATCTAACCGTGGTGGTTTGATTGTGGGCTTTCCAGAACTTTAAGGTGATGGATGATTTCCTTTTTACCCCCTGACCTGTTTCTCTATATTATACCATTATTTTATGCCATTATTTGTTTGTTATAATTCTGTTGACAACAATAAAAGCACTTATTGTTTACACGCTTTCTTAATGTGTGTATTTTGTTTTATTTCCGGGCTGTATGTCTGATTAGTTTACCCTACACCTGCAAGCTGTGACCAGTAGGGGGCTCTCTAAAGCAAGACAAATGCTTTGTTTAATCAGGTGCCACTGAGACATGTTACGTTACATACTTAAAGACAAGGCACATCAAGTGCATCAGCAATGTTGGCATTAATGAAACCTCATTGTGATTATCATACAGTGGATGCAGTAACAGGAGATTTTGTAATGTTAAACCTCTGCTTCCACAAGGAGTTCAGAGGTCACGTTTGTGGTGATAGGTACAGTTTCTCTGTTAAAGCTGCATCTGAGAAGTATTTGGTGACACAGGATATTCAGATGTGCAGTGGTGAAATGTAACTAAGTGTATTTACCTAAGTACTGTAATTAATTAATTTTTTTTTTTTTTACTCCACTACATTTCAGAGGGACACATTGTACTTTTTACTTCACTACAATTATCTGATAGTTTTTACAAATTAAGATTTTTGCCAAAAAACATAAAAAGGATTTATAAGGATTTATAAAATCTGATGAATTAATATACCCAATAGTACATAAACGTACAGCTGAAAAAAATGAGTCAATTAATTATGTAGTTGATTAACAGAACATTAATTGTTAATAATTGATAATTATTTTGTATGGTCTGGGAGCCTGGAAGTGTGATTTTGTCAGTGATTTTTGTTTTGCCTTGCCCTGCCAACTTTTAGTTTTTGTATTTATTCCTTTATATATGTATACATGCACTCACTGTCAATTTTAATGTCTTTATTTATTCAAATTGTATTTTATTATTTTGACTGTTCTTTGGTGGAGTGAGACTGGTACTATACTCCCTCTTATACTTTTGTTAGTCAAGACTGAATGTCTCATTTGACATCTATATCCGTCACGTACCACCCTCATGAAACCAATAAAAATTTGAATTATAAATTAAAAAAAAGAAAATTAATTGGCAACTATTATGATAAATATTTAAGTCATCTTTATTGATTTTTGAATCATTTTTGATTATTATTAGATTTTTGAGAATTATCTTTGTAATTCTCTTTTAATTGGTTTACAAAAGCAATATAAACATATATAAACAAAATCCACAACCAGTTGAACATAAAGACCTTGAGCAAAACAAAACAAAAAAAAGTATTAATTCATATAAAAAGTTTTACGAGTATTAACATGAATAAAAATCATACTATAAAGAGAACAAATAACAAATAAATACATTGTTGAATTAAGACATACACATAGAGACAGTGGAGGGCTACTGATCACACCACAATGTGTTTCTAGTACTTATTCAGACACAATCAGGTCTAATGCTTGAGACATACGCTAACCATTTTGTCCAGTTCTCAATAAAAATTTTATTTAAGCGAAGGATCTGAATACTTCCTCTGCCACTGCAGATGTGTCTATATACCATACCTGAATTACACAGTTATTTAATTCAGCTGTCCCCAGCTTCTTTTTCACAGTTACAGAGATGGGACCAAGTCACACATGTGCAAGTGTCAGCCTTTAAGAAGTCAAAGGTCAGGACCAGCTTGTCATAGGTTCATAGGTTAAATTTTTTTTTAAATTAACCTGATGTGTGCTTACAGAGTTGTGCCCAGACTGCGCTGCAGGATTGTGACAAGATCTTCGCCGAGCTGATCTCCTCCATGCAGAGAAGATGTAGAGAGGTGAAGGAGCTGATCGGAGACCAAGAGAAAACTGCTGTGGCTCAGGCTGAGAAGCAGCAGCTGCAGCTGGAGGAGGAGATCAGCAAGCTGAGGAGGAGAGACGCCGAGCTTGAACAGCTGTCACACGCAGACGATCTCGTCCATATGATTCAGGTATCAGACTCTTTGTCGTGTTATCTTTGACTTTTTGGAATCGGTGTTTTGTAGATGAGCATCTCTGAGCAAGGAAGGGACAGAAACTTTAACCTCAGTGAGGAGGTGTGGTTGACCCTTTTGCTAGGTATGATGCATTTTTTAATAGATGTGATTGGTTGCCCTTTTGTGAGCCTGCAAGGTATTGACACTCAGTGGAAATGAACTGGATCACAATATGAGACTGAAAGTGTTGTCATTGTTTGTGTGATCGCTCTGCTGATGGAAGGTTGAGAAAGCCTCAGGTCATCACTCCTGCACTGTTGCATTTTACCAGTAATCCAAATACCTTAATGTTGTGACGATGTTTGTTTCTGGTGTTATTGTGTTGAGTGGGAAATGTGTGTGTATCCCTACTGAGATTGACCACAAACATTATCTGTGCATGATCTGATCTGTAGCATTTCATTAACTAACTGTCATACAGCATTTGGAGAATACTTCCTGTTTGTGTTTACACCATTTTCTCCTCTGCTGAAGAAACTCTTTAGCCTCGTAAAAGTCTTCCTCCCTACTCCTGCTAGAATTTAATCTGAGAAGCTCGTAAGGGCTAAGAAGCTTTGAGAATGACTTACCATGACCTAGTCTCAACTTTAAAGTGAAATTCTTGAGCCCAGCTCAGACCAAAGATTCGCGACGAGACAAAACCTTTTTAGAATGTTGCAGAGAAAAGTTGCAGTGGTGCGAGCTGGCCATGTGAGCTTGACTCAACTTGGCTGGCTAATTCGCCAACGGCTGGTTTTAGAACGTAAAGCACATCACCAGTATCTCACTATCACTATCCTCATTCAGATCTTAAAAAGCTACAAATTATATTCATCTGCAAAATAAATATGAAAAGCTGGAAATCAGAACAGGAGTATGGAGAGTTGTTACACAGAGGTGATATACCATCTCATCTAGTTGCATTAGTGTTAAGTGGCAGGTTTTTAGAACATCGCAGAAAGGCACACTGCGAGTAGTCGCCTGTTTCAACTCTGCTCGTCTTTAGTCTAATCTAATCTTTAGTCTGAACTGGGCTTTAGGAAACATCATAATTCTAGGAATTTTCTCAGAATTTTGTCACTAGGAATGACTCTTTGTGCTAAACAGCTTTGTGAATACCAACCCAGGTCTTTAACTGAAGCCTAAAAGACAAAGTTGGCCACGTTGAGACGACTGAAAACAGCCCCATCTCCTGGCCAAAGGAAGCATTGCATCAGATGTAGTAAACTTGTAAGAGCTCACAGTTAGATTTTCAATAGAATAAGACAAAGATGGAATACAAACAGGACAATTTATTTTAAAAGACCTTTATTTTTATTAACAGGAGACAATGAGGAACTACAATAAAGTCCTTTTTGTACAACAGTTGATTGGTGACAGCTGAAACTAGTCTACAAAACAAACTTGAGCTCCTGGCAACCCGGGAATACACAAAAGTTACGTTTTTACCCTACGTTCTAAGTTTATTTTGAAAGGAGACTGTGTGCATTTAATGGGTTGAAACTGAACATTTACTGTGAAAGTGGAAGTTTGAAAAGACAAAGTGCTGAGCGTAAATTGAAGTGCTGTCCCTAAGTGTCCAAAACTGATGCTGGAGGGTACCTAGAGCGTTGTTGTTTGACATGTAGGGCTACCGAACAAGCGCCAATATTTGACAAGTTGGGAGTGAGAATGTGTTGCTCCTGGACAAAGACAGGAATTAAGTATTCTAATTAAAAATCATTAATTACCCCTAATGAAGTGCAAGATGTTGGCTTTTCTGACTCTAACTCGATTTGCCAATATTTTCTAATATATTGTTTTTCTGTCTTCGCCTCTGTCTTGTTCCTCCACAGACTCTCCCGTCTCTCTCCGCTTCCTGTGACTCTCCAGACTTTTCGCCAGGTGCTGGTCCTGTGCGCTCCTTCAGAGATGTGACTGACTGCGTGTCTGAGCTGAGAGATAAATTAGAGAGAGTCATAAAGGACACATGGCCCAGGATCTCTGCCACAGGTAATTAATGTGAATTCTGACTCCATACAATGGCTGTGTTCATGTCCAGCTGTGTTTAAAAATGTTTCTTTCTTACAGTCTCTTACATTGACTTCTCCCTGCTGCCAGTACCTAAAACCAGGGATGAGTTTTTAGACTGTAAGAATTTCTCTTAACCTTCATTTTAATGAAATAGTCATTACCATTTTGCAGTGTTAACACTTTGTTTTCCTGACAGATTGCTGTCCCCTCACACTGGATGGGAACTCAAACTACCCGTATCTCCACCTGATAGAAGACAACCGCAGGGTGAGGCCTTCACCCTCCACGTATTCTGCTCATCCAGACAGGTTCAATAAGTTTCCACAGGTGCTGTGCAGAGAGGGTCTGACAGAGCGAAGTTACTGGGAGGTGGAGTGGCATGCTTGGACTCTGTCTGCAGCAGTGGCATACAAAAACATCCACCGCACATCAGACGAGTCACGTTTTGGGAACGATGACAAGTCCTGGTGTTTGGAGTGCACAGAAAATGTCTGCTTGTTCCGTCACAATAACGTAGTAACGAGGGTGTCAGGCCCTCGATCTGAAAGGATTGGAGTGTATCTGGACTATAAATCAGGCACTCTGTGCTTTTATCATGTCCCCTACCCGACGATCCTGCTCCACAAAGTCCAGGCCACATTCACCAAGCCTCTGTGTGCTGGGCTTGGGCTGGAATATGAATGGTATGATATTGGAGTGTTTGCACAGTTGGCCAAGTTATGGAAGCAAAAATGTGTATCACAGCAATCTCAAGGTTTTGGTTTTTGTCTGCGTGTGCTGCAACAACAATTTCATTGGGAAAAGTTATTTTTGACAGTCCGAAAAACAAAAAACAGTAAAGATTACTGCATCAATTTGCAGCCCAGTCAGTAGATGAAAATGTTGGCAGTGTTTGATTCTGTAAACCGGATACTGTATGTGATATTTGTACGTTTCATACGTATCATATAAACATTTCTGAAACGCAGTTGTTCGACTTTTGAGTTTCAGCAGACCACTGACTGAGACCAGCCGTCTCTTTCAATGACTCATTGTAACATTTCCAGCTGTGTTTGTGGCGACAGCAGCGGGGCATTCTTAAGGCGGGATTTAGACCTTTGCATCAAATCAATATCGTACCTATGGCGTAGGCTATACATAGTCACATACTCTACGACGTCGCCTGATTTGCACCTCCCTAGAAATTTAACCACATGGTGCGTCGACGCAGACCTTCAGTTTATTTTTGTAAGCTGAAACCATTTCCCTCTGTAGGAATGAAGCTTTTATTTACTTTGATTTCACAGATAGGAAACACCAAATTGTAAAGACAATATAACTTCCACAAAAAAGGCATTTTAAGTCCTATGTGTGATTTATCCTGGCTTCATATGAGCAGAGGAAAACTAATTTACACATTGGAAAATGCCAGTGGCTTGTGCTAATAATGTTAGCGTGTTGTATTTGTGGGGAAAATGTGTCCAGCAAAAGTACCTGCAGAGCAACACAGACACACCACTGCGCAAGTATAAATGCTCACAATAGCATAGACTCTGCATAGAGCCAACACATAACAATAAATCCACCTAGTGTGACGTCAGCACATTTCCAGCATCAGTTATAGTGACAATACTGGGTGTTTTAAGCCAAACATAACCTTCCTCTGGGTGCCTCTGCATGCTCACTGGGTACGGTGTGTACCATCAAGGCTGAGTCCTTACCGCAGTGGCCAGGGTTTTAGTCTGGTCCGGGCCCTTTGCTTTAGGTCAATCCTCTCTCTCTGTCTCACAATCGGAGTAAAGCAAAAAAAAAAAAAAAAAAAAAAAAGCCACAAAATATGATCTTTTCCTAACCAAAGCGTGATCATAACATAAATTGAAACATAACATATCCTTGGCTGCAGAATACAATGCCAACATTTATCCTGGTGATTGGGTTGCCATGTACCACATAGCTCCAGAGGAGAAACATGGCAAATGCTCTGCACACACACACCTCTGTTACACTGTGTTGTATCCCTTCCAGGGCTTTGTAGGTATCACCTTGTTTTGGCAGACCAGATGTTATCAAGGAGGGAAAGTAACAGAGCGTAAAACCTGCAATGAACCCTGCCTTACGCCGGCTGCAATAAAGCCACACTATTCTATGTGTTTCTTTTATTGAGACGAGGCGGTTGAGCAGGACATAGTCTACAGTAAAGACTTATTAAGAGAGGTTTTCATCCGGGAAGAAGCAGCAACTTGCAAGTTGTTGCAAGTGCTGACTTTCTACAGAGGTTTGGAATATGTTGAAATTACTTGGAAATAAGTCAAACCCACAGAAGTACGAATGCTCAGATATTTGCAGTGTAATACAATTCTGTTACCTGCTGACCTGGGGTGGCACCATGATTACACTGTAAAATGTCTTGATAATTGTAAAATGTAGTATCTTTATGGATTATGCTTTAAAACGTACATTAAATTGTTTACATGGAAGGTGTTATCTGATTTGTTTTTATAGCAGTGTGGGGTTTAGAAGTCTTTCCCATATCTGCATGGGTTTTCTGCTTCCCTCCCACAGTTCAAACACATGAAGGTGTGAACGTGAGTCTAAACATTTGTCTCCTTATACATTATGTGTTAGCCTTGTAATACACCAGCAACTTACCCAGTATAGACGGCTGGATTTTTATGCACTGCTGCTAAAACGTTAAACATTAAAATAGGAAAACAAACACTACTTAAGTAAAAACAATAATCTAAAATTTGATATGCATCCATTAGGGAAAAAAAAGTTTCACCAAAAAATAGCTTTTGATTTGTGTGTTGATATTAAAATGTTTAAGGGTTAATTCACCCAAATCACAAGAACTATTGAACTATAGCCATGAAGATACACTTCATTGCTGTGGCTTCTTTCCATTGATTTATTTCCTCTCCCTTTCCCTTTGAGTCAAGGTAAGACTGACAAGTCTCAAGTCTAGTCTTAATGAATGAATGTTGTTTTAAAATTTGTATTTGTTGAAACAAGTGTGTTTAAAAAGTTACGTAGATATAAAGCAGTGATGGCCAAATGAAGCCTCATGAACCACTGTCTTTATTTTCTGACCCCACCAGATGGCTGAAGGACTGGCAATGAAGTGTGCTTTCAAACCTTTGTTGAACAGACAGCGCCATCTGGTGGCTTCAGAAAATAAAGACAGTGGTTCATGAGGCCTCATTTGGCCATCACTGCTATTAAGCTGACATTAGCTAATGCGAGATTTATACTTCTGAGGCCAGAGCCCACGACGTAGCCTGATGTGCACCTCCCCAGAAATGTAACTACATGTCGCAGCGATGCAGACCTCTTGTCTGTTTTTGTAAGCTGAAACCATTTCCCTCAGTGGAAACAAAGCTTTTATTTACTTTAATTTTACAGATAAGATACATACGTATGCTATGATCATGCATATTTTATCTACAAGTACACATCACACACTGAGCGAGCCACCTGTTAATGACGCTGTCGGCAAAGCAGTAATGATTGTGCTAAGTGGCTAATGGGCAGTGATGGCCAAATGAGGCCTCATGAACCACTGTCTTTATTTTATGAAGCCACCAGATGGCGCTGTCTGTTCAACAAAGGTTTGAAAGCACACTTCATTGCAAGTCCTTCAGCCTTTATCTTTAAACCAAGAGCGCCATCTGGTGGGGTCAGAAAATAAAGAAAGTGGTTCATGAGGCTTCATTTGGCCATCACCACTAATGGGCATGTAGCTACTTCCATGTTTCAGATGATACGTCATGTTTGTAGGCGACCAACGAAGATGAGTTTACATATCACCTTGGGTTCGTCCTTCACCTTCTCAAAATGATCCCACACTTTGGATTTCCTGCCCGACATGTTATTAACTAGCCTGTGGAATAACCGCAGGTACCAGCCCTGGAAATTCGGGGCCATACCTATGCTGCTGCTGTAACCACCTGGAAAATGCGAGGTCAGGCGCTGGGTGCTACTCTTGTGCCTTTTTTGTGCCAGCTTTTAAGAGTGTGGCGGCAGTTTGCGTCTGAGGTTGCTAAGCAACCTTAACAAGCATCGTACAGCCTATTTACTTTACATCATCCTGAGGGCAGAGCTGATCTTCTTCCAGGCGCTGTTTATAAGTGTGTAGGCCTATCGTCTGTGGGACAGATGTAAAGCTCTGGGTGGCTAAGCATAATTCAGAGCATGATCACTGTGAGTGAGTCAGATCCACCTCTTGCTCCATCACAGCTGTAGCCTGTCATCCAAATATGGTCACTTTGCCTCCAAAAAAACAAAATAGTGATGCCCAAACTGTCGGCTTCAGAATTTGAGTCTACATGCTCGTGGGTGAGATTATGACAATACAGTGCTTTACACAGTCATGGTGTGGAGATAACGAGTGTCCACATATTTTGGCCATGTAGGGTAGTTGGATTTTCATGTGCCATGGTTTTGAGATAACCTCTGCTAAAATATTAGCAACCACTTTGATACAATTGGGGTGAGTAGAATTTTGTTTGTGGACGCACAAAGCAGTTATCTGCATGGTTTCCATAACACTACGGAAAAATAAACCAAAACTTTACAAAGACACACAGAAGGAATTCCTCGGTCGACATGTGAGGATGTTGACAGAGTGCCAGGGCAGAGGCAGGCCAGATAATGGGAACACACCTTTCCTTCTCACTACAAGTTACAGCAAGCATGACAAATCAGTCACAGAGAGACCGAAAGAGTGGGTGGGGGGAAAACGTGGGGAGAGGACAGGGTAAGAAGAAAAAGAAGAAAACACAACATTAAGAACGGATTTCTCTTCCAGCTCTTAGTGTCCTCTGTCTTCTGTTGGGACTAACAGCTGATGACTGAGGTGAGTGCGTCTCATTTGTCCGTCTCCCATTCATGAGTCTGTGTTGGTTTCTGTCAGCAACAACACTGCGGTTACAACTGCCAACAAATCACTGCAATCAGCTGCAGTTACTGCTACTGTTGGAGGAGAAACTCTGAACTTTTTTTTTCTTTTGGAGGAGTTAGAGTTTTTTTCTGCTATTTATTACCGTGTATTTTTGAGTTTTAAGAACATGGTCTTGTGATGTTAATGTCAGGTTCATTTGGCAGCTGTGATTTGTTCAAATATGAGCAACATGGCAATCTGTGCAACTAAATGTTTGCGGTTCAGTTTCTATATGTATGTTTTTTCTTTGTAGGCAGGCGTGTTTTAGTAGGTATGTGCGTGAGTCACACAATACACACAAACACACCTTTTGAGTCAGTCAGGTTTTATAGTCTGTGATGTGGTCACTACAGGGAGCTCTGGTTGTAAAAAAGGTCATAAAAGCTTAAAAAAAAGAGGGGATGAATCAATCTTTTAATGTTTGTATCGTAAGAAACCAAAAGAGTAAAAGGACCTACGGAAACAGAAAAAAAATGACAATGACACCAGTTATAGCTGGTGCCGTGTCTCATTTCGAGACTATTGCACAATATGACGTAGTTTTACTAGCTGCTGCTGCTCTGATGCCACTGTCAATGTGGTTTGACCGGCTTTCTGTAAACACTGCCATGTGGTTACAGCTCTTTGTCTCTCTTCTTCTGAAACCTGGGGAAAATGCTTTCATACAACGTCACGTTAGCCTCTTTGAAAGCAAGCGGTAGAAGAAAGGTTATCTATCACATCATCAGCATAAAAGTAATATATCTGTAAGAAGAATATTCATCTTTACTTATGAATTGCTGCTTTTATTCTAAAAAAAACCCCATTAAAATTTCATTAACAAATTGCATTTTATTTGATGTCTTTCTAAAGCAACCTTATGCTGTTTTTAAATGTTCTCCAGTGTGTAGGATTTAGGGGGATATATTGGCAGAATTGAAATATAATAAGTATAAGCAGTTTTCTTCAGCGTATAATCACCTGAAAATAAGAGTCACTGTGTTTTAGTTACTGTAGAATGAGCCGTTTGTATCTGGTAGGCAACTGGCCTAACACTAAACACTAGCACTTGTTTTCTCATTGTCTCGTCGGCCACCATAGTTAACAGACCATCTGCAACAAGATAAAACTGCTTTATTCAGTGTTTGTTTTTGTTTTTTTGCCACTGATTGGTGGGATGATGCAGTGGGTGTTGGGGGGAGAGGTGGGGGGATGGCATGCAGCAAGGACATTGCCTAAACGTCCTGACTATCTGGATCTGGAAACATCTGGAAAAAAGATGGGCATAAGCAGGTGCTGGGCTAGCAGCCCATCCGCAAAAAAAACCACAATCAGAAACACTGATTTATAACGTGAAACAGCTTTAATCAGCGTCTGTACCAGTTGTAATCAGCGTCTGTTTTGGAGAGAGAGAGCTCTGCTGATAATTTGGGTCTAGGTATAACCTTTCTTAACATAGATTTTATGGATCATATGGATCATCTCCAACATACCAAACTTCATAGGAGAAACACTAATTTATGACATGAAATTACTTTACTCTGTGTTTAAATCACCAGGTCAATTTACTTTAGAGATTAGGAGACCTCTGCAGATAATTTGGCTCCCGCAAAAAAACCTACTGAACTTCTGGACCTGAAAAAAAAGATGAACACACATTAGCAGCAGCCCATCTGCGATGTGCCGAATGTCATCAGAGAAACATTGATTTGCAATGCAAAAAATGCTTTACTCAGCTGTTTTAATCACCTGGTCTGTTTGTTTTTGGAGTGGAAGACACCTGTTCTGATAATTTGGCTCCAAGTAAAACCCTGAACACCGGGATCTTAAGTTATCAGAGACAAAAGATAAGCACAGACTAGCAGGTGCTGGCCTAGCAGTATGTCTCCGACATGCCAAACAGCATTGGAGAAACTCTGATTTGTAACATGAAACTGCTTTATTCAGTGTTTTTACCAGCTTAAATCACCGGGTCCATTTGTTTTGTAGAGGAGTAGACCTTTGCGGAGAATTCGGCTCATGGTAAAAACCTCCTGAACATCCAGATCAGATAAAAAAGATGAGCACACATGAGCAGGTGCTGGACTCACAGCCAAACAGCATAGGAGAAACACAGATATGTAATGTGAAACTGCTTTGTTCAGCGTTTTTACTAGTTTTAATCACGTGGTCTGTTTGTTTTGGAGAGGAAGAGACTTCTGCAGATATTTGGCAGCCAGTAAAAACCTCCTGAACAAAGAAAGAGTCCTAACCGGGATAAGTTTTGGCTGGATGAAATCTGTAGTCCTCACCATTTGATGCCAATAACTCCCCTTAAATCTTACACACTGAATAATTTTTTATTCAGTGTAAAACCAACCAAACAAAAATGCTAAACTAAACAGACTAGGAACCAAAAACGTAAAAGAATTAATAATTAACTTACCTTTTTTGTTTTCTTAAAAAACACCATTTAAACTAAGGACAGTCCGTTCCTAAAGTCACACCCCCTTAAATGTGATGCAAATATACGCTACAGGAGCAGCACTTAAAGAAAATGTCTCAACAAATATCTAGTTCTCAGGACACAATCATTCCACATCATTTCCACCGCAGCCGACTGCATACTGTTTTACATCATGGTAATCCGTAATTACTGCACAGGTTGCTAAGATGCATCAAACAGGTCTGGTTAGCAGGTGTGGGTGTGAATATTTGACTGTATACACAGCACCACTCACACTGCATAGTTTCAGTGTCAGCCTAAAGGGCGTGTTTTTGAACTAATAGGCAAGATATGTCGAACAAGTGATGACATGTCACTCCTGGAAACATTTTTAGCAGGGACATGAAGTAGCTATGGTACATATATTACCTGGAAGGAGCCTATAGGAGTACATGAGCAGTGTCTGTTGTATGAAGTGTGAAGTGTGACTGCTGATATCTGAACTAAGCACATTAATCCTCTTCCTAAAGCTTTCTATTGGCTTAACATATTTAAATCTCTTAAAAAATAAGGCTGGTACTTTACATTTTTGTTATTGGTAGAAACAAATCCCATAAAAAGACCACAACCAACAGTGTCAATGTTTGCATGCACAGAATATTAAGGTTTTATGGTTGAAAAAAAAAAATCCTACCAAGCTGTTGACATGGTCACTAGCCAGCCATGCAAACTATCCCATGTGTTAATCAGAAAATGCTCCATCTTACTATATAATGACGAAAACTCCATGTGAAATTTGGCACAGTGGTAGAGGGTCATGGGAGGATGCGAATGAAGCAATATTACATCAACTGGCCAAAGGGGGGCGCTATAGCAACCGATTGAAATTGCAAACTTTGAATGGGCATATCTCATGCCCCGTATGTCGTAGAGACATGAAACTTTGCACAGAGATGCCTCTCCTCATGAGGAACAAATGTGCCTCAAGAACCCATAACTTCCGGTTCTAGAGATTTTCCGCCATTTTGAATTTTGTGAAAAACACTTAAAACCGATCTCTTCCTAGGAAGTTTGAGCAATCTGCATGAAACTGGGTGAACATAATCTAGGGACCAATATCTAAAGTTCCCTCTTGGCAAAAGTTGGAAAACTTACTAAAACTGAGCTTCTATAAGGCAATGAATATTGCAGAGGGCGTGGCTCATCACATAAAGGTGTATAACATCTCAAGGGTTTCACCGATCACCACGCAACTTTGTAGGCATATGACCACACATAATCTGAGGGGACCCCTCCATTATTGACCCCATCAAACAAAATGGGGGCGCTAGAGAGCTGATTTCTTATCTAGGTCTAACCGCCATATCGATTTTTACTAAACTTGGTAGATATGGGAAAATGGGATCACTTGCAAATGAACCGAGACCCCCAGTTTCAAGTGGACCAGGGTTTGTTTAAAGTGGACCAAATAGCGCCAGTGTGAATGCATCCTAAATCACTTTGAATATATTCTGTGTCTGATATGCTTCAAAAATTTTAATCTGGTAGGTTTCTTTAGATCAGTGGTTCCCAGCTGGTCCAGATTTCGCCTTAGCAATTAGTTCAAGGTCCACTCAGTTAAATATATTCAGCATCACACTTGCTTTTGGCCATGTCATCAAGCTAGTTTGCTGTCGCTGTGAAGTAGGTGTTCATTATTTGCTCACTCTACAGCAGGAAACGACACTTAAAAATAAAAGCTCTGTGTCACAAATTCTGACAAAGGGTCCGATGTGGCGCGCCAGATAACTCAACAAAAAGGTGCCGGGTCTCAGGACCAAGTTCCACAATGTGTTGCCTACTTCATGTAAAATTCTGCTTCAGTGGCTTTTCCGCCCTGACCAGAATACAGCTCTCTGAAATACTTATTGTGACCATGTTTACAGATATTGGACATGACAAGTGGCAGCTTCAATTCAAAGAATCTATATCTCACCTGTATCAGGACATGTATGGATAAATGCACATGTAATGTCAGTAAAAAGTAGACTGATTGAATGTGGAAAAACTGAGACATACTGTTGAATTTGCACTTATTTTTCTTTTGACATGTCAGGCTGTTCACCTGTTTTGTAAAAGGAGGAACATCTATAGAATGTACTTGTAATTCTTTACACACAAAAAAAGGGAAAATATTGGAGCTAATGATACTTATAGGTTATTGTATGTGGCCCATGAACTAACATGAGTTTGACGCTCCTATTGTAGTTGGTCTCTCAACCAGGGGTCCTTTCAGTTTCAGGGGAGTCCCAGAATAACGGGGAATTGTTTGATTTCACAATTCAAATCACTGAAGAAGTGAGCCCAATGTGAGTAAGCGCCATATGGCTCTGATCATAGGTTTCACTTCCTCCACAGTTATCTCCTCAGCTGCAGCTGATAACCAAATTGTAGTCCAAATCATGCCTAACCACATTAATATTTGCAGATGGAGGTTCCTGAAGCGGAATTAGTGTGTGTGACCTAATATGTATCAATTTAGAGGTTCTTCATAAGAAAAAGGGGGAGCTAATTTGATCTATTTTATATAGTGTTAGCCAGTAATTTATACCAATGCATCATATTTTTTAAAGTGATCATGTTTTGTAATAAATGTAATTGAGTAACGTTAACAATCAATGGAAATACGACATAAAAGCACTTCCGAAATTTACTGAAGTGGAGTGAGTAAATGTGATTAATTTTTCAAAGGGGTGCCTACACACTTCTGACCATATTTCTTGTCTAATATTTTGTATTTTATTTCATATCATTTCCCCTAAATTTACAGATTTTATTTCTCTTGATTGTATTTATACATATTAAATGTAATTTTTATTTAAAGCACTTTTAATTGCTTTTGTGTTTGGATGGTACCAGATATAAACTTGCCTCATCAGGCCTAAAGAGAAATAGAAAAAATATGAAACTCAGACGAATCATTGCTGAAACGCTGACACCAGCTGAGTGACTGCTGCTCTCCATTCGTGTCTGGTCTCGTTGTTCAGGAATTAAGAATCCCCGTTAAAACCTGTTACAGTTGCGCCACACTCCCACACTTTCCTGCAGTGATACATACTTGTATTGTCAAACTGAGGCCTGTGCCAGATAAAATATGGGGTAGGAATCAGAAGTGAGGCTATTGGTTAAGTTACTTTGTAATGTTGCAGCTTGGTGCCAGGTAAGATATGATTCCATATTTTGAGGTCTGCTGTGCTAATAGTGACACGGCAGGTACATTTCCTTTTTAAAAAAGAGGAAAAACTGTATAATTTTGTTGCTTTTTGTGTAAATCTATTGAGCTACACTTTGTGAAATACCAATATTCTCTCTTTGGCAGGTAACCAAAATGGCCGATAGCAACACTTCTCTCTACCAAAACAACTCCAGTTCGCCAGATGAGAGCATCGTACAAGACAAAACTGCCACCACTGTGGGCGCCCTCATCCTGACTCTCGTCTTTCTCTTGGGCTTCCCTGGAAACCTCTTCATTATCTGGAGCATCCTGGCAAAGGCCCGAAAACATTCTGTCACCACCCTCCTCATCCTCAACCTAGCCTTTGCCGATGGCTCTCTGATGGCTCTCACACCGTTCTTCATTGTCTACCTAGTTTTGAAGAACTGGGTGTTTGGGGAGGTGATGTGTAAGGTGCTCTTCTACCTGTGTCTGGCCAACATGTACGCCTCCATCCAGCTCATCATGCTCATGAGCATCTACAGGCTGGTGGCGGTGTTGTGGCCGCGTCGTGTCAGTATTGTCACCAGCCGTAAGATTGTATTGCGGCTGCTGGCGGTGGTGTGGGTGTTTGTGATGATCGCCTCCATTCCTGCAATGATCTTCAGGACAGTGACACATCGGGAACGTGTTTCTGTGTGTGAACCGCTCCATATAATTGACAGTCATGTGAGTAAGCAAAAACCTGATTACATTCATAAAAGCACTTTCCTCCCAGGATGCAGAAAACAATCCTCTGCATTTTTGAATAATAGAAAGATGGACACATGGAGATACCGACACCGTCCGAACAGGGTCAGTTTTAATATCTGTTAACAGTAGTATGTAACGTTAGCCTTTAGGGCTAGAACTTTTACTGTTGCTTGGCAACGCCATCAGCTGCTCTGTACTGATGTAATCATAATCATCAAACATGTTTAAAAGTAATCGGGGCAATGAGCCCAATCTAGGTCGAACACTTGAACTGACCAAGGCCTTAGACCGGATTTGTCCTCCAATTGTCAGAAGGGCAGAATCAGAGATAACTCTACCTGCAAGAGAAGGAGAAAGCATTCAAACTCTTTTAACTGATAACAGAAGCAAATTTGCCATAACTACCACCTCGTACGTGCATGCATCCCCCCATTGGCATGCCCCCTTTTAGCTAGTTGGCATGAACACTCACCTTCACACAAACACACTTGACCCCCTTGCCAAATTTCAGCCTCATAAGGCAAACACTCTTGTGGACTGACCAACCAACCGACCAGCCGACAGAGCTGAATCAAACTCCCTGAATCAATTTAGCTTGTCTTTTAAGGCAGAGATTTGAACTCGACAACATTAAAAGAAATCCATCCCGCAGGCATCTCTGGGTTTTTAAACACTTCCCTATTCGCTGCAGAATGCTAAAATATTAAATTCTATTTTCTCATCTTCCATTCACAGGTGGTCCTCCAGTACATGATGGAGCTGGTGTTGGGGTTTGTGATTCCCTACGGGGTCATTGTAGTCAGCTACATCTGCATCTTACGGCGAATCCGAAAGACCAAGTTCCGCCGTCGCGTTCGTAGTGAGAAGCTCATCCTGGCCATCGTCTTGACCTTCTGCCTCTTTTGGTTGCCCTACCATATCATCAACGTGGTGCAAGTATGTCATTCATCCTCTCTTTACAAGTAAAAACCTATTCCAAAAATTATGGATACAGAGTTAGTGTATTTATCAGGGCCTGTACACATGCTGCGTCTTTATACGCCTGGAAAACACTGGAGCGTGCCCACTCTGCAAACTTTCAAGAGCGCGGAGACAGGTTGTGTCTGAGGTTACTAAGCAACTATAACCAGCACTGTATCATAGCCTTTTTACCAGAAATCCTGAGTGCAGAGTTGATCTTTCAGGTGATGTTTTGTAGTGTGTATTAAGCCTAAAATATTGTCCGTGGGATAGATTTAGAGCTCTGGGTGGCCTTGCACTACTGAGTTCACCTACTGCGCATCTACTTTAAAACAATGGATTTACGGGCGCAAGAAACGCAGCATGTGTACAGCCCCTCATACGCCCAGGTTTAAAGTGTAAAAAGATGCTAACCACTAACTATTAACTTTGTTTTTATTGTCCTCAGGTTACATGGGCTTTGTGTCCAGATAGTCGGGCAAAAGAAGTGTAAGTGATATGACAGTTCTTACTTTGCAAAGCTAATATTAAAATTCAAACACAAACCAATCATCGTTATCATCCCTTACATGATGTACAGTTGGGAGTTGATTTAGAGTCCGATTAGGCAATTTAACGTGTCACTTATTTAACTTTTTTTATATATATATATGTATATATTTTTGGGGCATTTTTAGCCTTTAATGGATAGGACAGACAAGCGTGAAGGGGGGAGAGAGAGAGAGGGAATGACATGCAGCAAAGGGCCACAGGCTGCAGTCGAAACCCGGGCCGCTGCAGCAACAGCCTTGTACATGGGGCGCCTGCTCTTTCCACTAAGCCACCGATGCCCCTACTTATTAAACATTTTAACAAGGCATTTTTTACCTTACCTGTGAAGCTCCACCTGCCAGCTGCTGTCAAACACAGATATGTCTCTACTGTACAGCTTTATTCATCTTTGCATCTCAATGTCCATCAAATTTCCTCTTCTTTTTCCATGACCCTCCATAAAAATGCTGTCGCAGATGCTAAATGACGAGCTACACATAGCAAGACAGCGGGATAATGCTAATAATGTATCCTAATTACGCATGCTGCTTGGCAATAGCCATACTTGCTGGGCATTCTCGTGAACTCACATCGCTAAGACCGGGCGTAGTTAAGACTAGGTATAAGGCGGTGTTGGGCAAGCTACTTGAAAAATGTAGTGAGCTAAGCTACTAGTTACTTTACATCAAAATGAAGTTTCACTACACAGGAATGTAGCGAGCTAAGGTACGAGAAAATGGCAAAAGTAGCTTGTTACTTGCAAAGCTTTTATTCATTTATTTTGCTCTGGCTCTGTTCTTGACCCTTGTTGTGTCTATTTCTCCAGTGCCCACTGCAAAGCCACTAAATATACACAGTCTATGGGCAAGACGCATGAAAGACGCGTCAAGAAATGCAATGTAGCCAATGAGAGGCAGAGTAGGGTGGGTCTTGCCAAGAAAAGCCAATAGCAAAGCAGCATGCAGAATAAACTGAAGGATTAGTGAGTGATGTCAAGTGTTCCCCTCTTCTACATGCCTCAGTGTAGCACTGGCATCAGTCACATTACATAACCCTTAGTTTTATTGTCCTTACTTTTATCCAGACCTCTGGGGAAAAACCACGCTACTATGCTACGTTTCCAATTAATAGGCTTTGCTAAAAGCTAATTGATTTAGAAAGTAGCTATGTTACCGCCATTCATAACGTCGCTACTTGTAGTAACGCTACTGTCCAAGACTGGTAAAAGTTTGGTTGGTGCAACCGACGTAAAGTATGTTCTAAAGCTGATCAAACATTAACCAAAATACTGTCACTGTATTGCCTATTCTTCACCTAAAATGCCTTCAGAAATTTTACTTCACTGTTTAACTGTAATGAATTTGTGAACAGGAAGTTGGCGGCATACTGTTTCTTCTATTGTAAAACTGAAAAAGCTAAGATTGAATGATAAAACTAAGCAGTGCTTATCAAATATAAACCACAATTCTTCTCTGCTGTCTAGTTCTTTTCTCAAATATTTTCAGAAACATATTTTCTCTTACCGTTTAACTGTAATTTGAGGTTGTTTGTTAGGAATTGGTCAGGAATTGGTCTGGTGTGGCGCAATGCATTCTGATAGTTGTAGGTAGTGATGGCCAAATGATGCCTCATGAACCACTTTCTTTATTTTCTGACCCCACCAGATGGCGCTCTTGGTTTAAAGATAAAGGCTGAAGGACTTGCAATGAAGTGTGCTTTCAAACCTTTGTTGAACAGACAGCGCCATCTGGTGGCTTCAGAAAATAAAGACAATGGTTCATGAGGCCTCATTTAGCCATCACTGGTTGTAGGTTTTTCTGCTATTTGCAACTCTCTCCTGCAGAGACAAGGTATTTCTATAAAATACTTTTTTAAGTAAAGTATCTGACTGCTTCTTTCACCAAAGGAACTACGCACAGTCTGTGACTCTACATTCTCATAAAATTCTGAGTCGGTCCTTGGTCTCTAACAAAATGCTCTCCTCACCCTCTAGGCTGAATATAATATGGCACAAGAGCCGAGCTGTTACCTCTTCCATAGCCTTCATCAGCAGCTGTGCCAACCCAGTGCTCTACACCTTCGCAGGAAAGTCCTACATCCGACGAGAAGGACTGGCGTTCATGGCCCGCTTGTTCGAGGGCACGGGGCTGGACTCGGCCACCAGGAAGAGCCGACAGAACAGCCAGAACAGTCGCGACAAAGACAAAGACGCAGATGCCGTCATGCTAAAGGACAAAGATCCGGACTCCAACACCCACTCGAACTGTAACACCAAACCAGTGAAGAATGGGAAATAGAGGACACAAGCTTCAGCAGGCTTGAAGCGGGTGTTGTTCCTCTGTAGGGGAAACCACTCAGGCCTTTAAAGCTTCATCAGGGTTCATCGTACACAGCTGATTTGCGCCAATCAAGAAAGACTCAGCAGCAGTCCAGTTGGTGCATAACGTGAATCCCTCTTCTGAGTGAGACTGTTACAAAGATTGAAAGGGATTTCACTGGGCATACTGATCCTGGAACAGCTTGCAGCCTGGTGCATTCTTAAGTGTCATTGTTGTGCTGAGCTATTTCATAAGGAAAGAAGAACTGTGGAGCATTATCCAGGACCCAGGTGTTGCCTTGGTTTTACTGTACATTTTTACTGTAATGTCAAAATGATTTTTTTTTTATTATTATTATTTTCTTGTTTATTTTTTGTCAAAATGCCTGGGGGGAGCATCAAAATGTCAAAATGAACTGAAACAGTGCATGGTGAGCACAGATTGAAGCACTTGACTTTGTTTTTTTTATAATATTCGCACCAATGTCTTTGCTTTGCGTGCTTCGCTCTAACAGTTTTTCAAATGTTTTAAAGCTTAACTGATAGATTTTTTGGCCACTTGGGGGTGGTGGAACAAAGTAGCAACCTCCAGGCTTGAAATATGAGGCCAATGTGGAAGCAGTGATGGCCAAATGAGGCCTCATGAAGCACTGTCTTTATTTTTTGAAGCCACCAGATGGCACTGTCTGTTTAACAAAGGCTTGAAAGCACACTTCATTGCAAGTCTTTCAGTCTTTATATTTAAACCAAGAGCGCCATCTGGTGGGGTCAGAAAATAAAAGAAAGTGGTCCATGGGACTTCATTTGGCCATCACTATGTGGAAGTGCCAGAAACTGCAGTTCCTCTAATGGCCACTTGGGCTGGCTCCAGAGGTGAGTCAATCCCCATTGACCCTCATGTTACAATACCCAACTTAACAGCAGAAATAAACATGTTTACAGCCTGGTACAAAAAATGGTTTTGGTCTCCATTTACCCATTCCTGACACCTGCATGATGGGAGGTTACTTAAGACATATTTCACCCGTTTACATTTTATTAAGGCTTAAAATTATGCGTAATAAAGGGTGTGGCCTCTGAGTGACAGGTTCTCTGTGCAGCTTTGCTACGGTCTATGAGTCAGATCCACTCCTCGCTCCTCAACAGCTCCACCCTCTCGTGAAAATATGGTCACTTCTGGTTGCAGAAAACCAAAATGGCCATGGTCGAACACATTCTCACTCGGACCTCGTCACATATCAACATTCGGTTATGAACTTTGCACGTCCAGATACGACGTGAACGGTATCCTGGGTGCGTTGGTTGTTGACGTTCTGGGACGCCGTGTCAAGTTCTGCCTGTTACGTGCATTGTCTGTGCTGATTGTCTTAGTAAGCAGTTGTCAACTCACATGTCCAGAGGACACAGAGCATTATTAGCAATCATTTGGAGTCTTGGTTCTCCGTTTAGCTCTGTTCTTTGGTCTCAGACAACTTTCGAGGGAAATATTTGGCTTTTCAGTTGCTAAATGCTTCGCTTTATTTTAATAGCTAGTTGCTAGCTAGATCTCTCTGCAGTTTGGTGATGGGCCGGTTGTGTACAGTATGTTTATCAGAGCTTTATGGGCTAAAAACAGCTGCCTTGTGTGGCTGAGAACAGCGAGAGTGAATCAAAACAGTGAAGTTGTGGGCCGTAAAATGAAAACAACGATCTGAAAGACACTCAAACACCCCATTATTCAAATGTATGAATTATAGGTAGTGTTAATATGTAAGCTGTTTTTCTTACTCTTAGTTTTAGTTGTCTTGTCTTATAAAAGATACGAGAATATGTGACATTTTAAAATAATAATGAAATATACAAATTAACTTTCTTATTGACCCAGGGATGCATTTTGAAATTCTGGACTGATACTGATGCAGTGTTTAAAATAAGAATTGACCTTCTTCTAAGCCCCGCCCCTTTGTGATGGTCCGACAAGTTGTCAGAGTAAGCATGGAGCCCACACTGTAACTAACTGCACTCCCTGAAGAAATATGATCATATTTTTGGAGAAATGAACCAGTGATTCCAGAGAGAAGCAGACAGAAGGGTCTACAGTGTGTGTTTGAAGGATATATCCAGGATGTCAAACTGACTCAGCAGCAACAACAGGTTAAAAAGACAAAGATAGTTAGAAGCTAAAGCCGAACTATAGGCTACAGATCACAGTGTAAAAGTGAACCACCACATCACTGCTGATCGCCACACAAGACAATGAATATAAAGGGAAGCTTTGCTGATATTGAACCAGCTGTGTGGCATCGCAGTGTGTGCAGATGAACGGTATCCGTCTGGTGATGACACACAGCTGGTTGAATATGAGCAAAGTTTCCCTGCTTCCCTTCACTGGTTCCTGTACAGCAGGGTCAGTCTTTGTTTCACTGTTATAATCATTAAAAGCAAAAGCAGCATGTGTATACATTCAGTAGGCTATATCTTCAGTAGCTAGCTAGCTAACCCTACACTTTTCAGGGTCTGATTTTGGATTTGGAACAGGGAAGAAACGTATATTTTTCCAACCTCTCCAGGTAACGAGTATCATTAATACACGACGTGCCCAATGCACAACGTGGGACCCTGGTCTGAGCTGGCCAGATGCTACATTATGATTGGCCAGTCTGCGTCCAGGGGCGGGACTTTGCAAAGGTTCAGTTGAACTAGAGATGCACAGATTTTGAAATTCTTGGCTGATACCAGCGTTTAAAATATTTGTGTCTTTCTTTTTTTTTTTCTTTTTTTTTTGTTGGTGTAGTTATATATTCTATTTTTGTGCCAGGGAAAACAGTAACTGAACAGTTATAAAGTCATTTAGTCCTTCATTACACTACCTCTCCCATTGCTCTGACTCCACTTGAAAGGCTTAAAGGGACATGGTGTGAAAAAAACAACAACTTTGGTTTCATCTCAGTGTTTGATAAAGTCGATACCATCTTGTCATCGTATTGTCTTGGAAAAAAGGATGCTGAAGAACCTGTTCAGTCATAGTTTTGTTATCAACACCCTTAACTTTTGACTGACTCACGCTGACAAGGCTGAGCTGGCGGATGTTAGTCCGTTCCAGCAACAAACTCTGCCTGCTGCATCAAACTGCAGAGCAAATCATTACTCATCTTTCTTCTGAAAGAATTAGGTGAGGGGTTTTCCCCTCATCTTCTTTCTTTTTCTTTCTTGTATCCCTCTTGTCTTTTGGAAACCAGATTTCCTCCCCTGAAAACACATGGCTTATCAGACAGCTTCATCAGGACCAGGACGGCACTTGAGGACAGGGGGGGACATCGAATCACCTGCAAGACTAAATTTTTCAAAGTTCAGTCTCTCGGCCTGTTTATACAACCATTAAAATTTGGAGAACGTCCTGTTTGATTGGGTGTGATCATGATTTTAAAATAGTATTTCAAGCACTTTTCACAGATCTCTCTGCAACTTTTGACCCTGTACATTCGTACCCTTTGTCTGCTCAGTCCTCCACCCCTGCACAGTCATCTATAGTAATATGAATGTATTAATGAAGCTTTAAGGCGAAAACCCTACACCGGAAAGTTTTAATATTTCACTGTCAGTATAAAATGAAGCAGAAAAATACAAAATGAAGTAAAGCACCTTTCCCACTCGTTACAACTTTGTTATGCAAGTAGGGTTATGTGGAAAGGGGCATATGCGGTAAATCTGTGAAGATGTCTGGTGCAAGATGATTTAACACTCTTGTATCAACAAGATCTTGACAGTTTACTGGAAATATTACCCCCCCCCCCCCCCCCCCCAACCCCCCACCACACACACACACACACACACACACACACACACACACACACACACAAACACACACACACACCTATTCACCCTCATGACTACCTCTTGTGCTGTTCATTCTTGCTCTTCCTTGAAAATGATGCCATCAGTTTCACAACATGTTTTGGCTCTCCACGATATCCACTCTACTCTTTTCTTCAGTGATGACGCGCTGCATTTCTCTGCCAGTGACCTAGCTGCTGTCCCCCGCACAGGACACCATTGCAGTATGAACATTTTTCACCACAAAGCTGCTCTGTGCACCAGTATCATGTCATACCTGCAGCATCAGTCTGTAATAGTAGAATAAAATGTGTGGGAGGAACAGCCGAGATATCGCAATCCAGTGAGCTCAAGCGGACTTCCTGTGGTCTTGGGTTTCCTCTCACATGAACCTTACCCAATATATGTACTTTTTCGTTATTCTCTCTACACACAGTCTCCAAAGCAAAGAGGGAAGCCTGGGAGTTCAGAGTAGCTCAGGCAAGGTGTAAAACAGGTGGAGATCGGTAAACGTTTGCAGTGGATATACTGTTACAGAAGAGGTCAACCGCTGAAGGTCAGTGAGTCTTATATTTTTCAACTTATTGAAGTATTTTAAGGGTAAAACTGTCCTAATTTTCCAAATAGATTTTCCTCTGAAGAGTTTGACAAAAAAAATGAATTTCTTCACACAAGTATAAGAGAAGGAGCAGAAATCTCAGCAGCAGTTTTTTTTAAAAACAAAAAAAGAAGCAAAATGAAAAGTCTGAAAAAGTTCTTGATTTGATATTTAAATTACAGAGTTTGCTAAGAAATTTTATTTGGAAGAAATTTAAAAGTTATTAATCATGATGTGGTGTAAAACAGGACTGTTACATTAGTGGGCGGCATGGTGGGGTGCGAAATGTCGCCTCACAGCCATGGGGAACCCTGTGTGGAGGTTGCATGTTCTTCCCATGTCAGCATGGGTTTTCACTGGGTACTCCGGCTTCCTCCCACAGTCCAAACACATGCAGGTTAATTGGTGACTCTAAATTGTCTGTAGGTGTGAATGTGAGTGTGAATGGTTGTCTGTCTCTATGTGTCAGCCCTGTGATAGTCTGGCGACCTGTCCAGGGTGCACCCTGCCTCTCACCCAGTGTCAGCGACAAGATAAGCAACATAAAATGAATTTTTTTTCGCAGGTTTAGGAAAAGAATGGGATCTTTTTATTTCAACATTTCAACAAATTTCTATTTCCCAAACACTGATTTTTAGAACTTAAAATGCATCAGATTTTAAAGCTCTCCCCTTTGTCTTGGACTTATCAGGCCTTAGCAAACTTATCAAACCCTACCATATCCACAAAGGCAACTCATGACCTGCAACTTCTCTTATGCTTATCTAACAACAGGCAGCTCTTCTGTCCACCATGAGAACTAATATGGCACAGAAATATGTAGTGTAGACAGAGATACAGTAACATGATAAGAAACAAAAAATAGTGCAGTGTTACTCAGCATTTATACACCTCCACGTCTCACAAACCTTCATACAACATATCCTGTTTCCTGTTTTTTTCTGTTGAAAGGTCGTGTCAGTTTCAGAGCTGTGTCGAAGCCAAACTCAGATTCTTCAGAGGCTTTCCTGATGGCATCCAATATCACCACCACCGCTGCCGCCGCCGCTGCCTCCTCTCTGTCCATCAGCCACCTGGTCGGCATTATTATCCTGACCCTGGCGTTCGTACTGGGTTTCCCCGGCAACCTGTTTGTGGTTTGGTCCGTGGCCTGCCAGGTGAAAAAGCGCTCAGTGACCTGTTTGTTGATAGTGAATTTGGCTATTGCGGATGCTTTCGTGCTGCTCAGTGCCCCTTTTTTCCTGCGCTACCTGGCTGGAGGTCGGGGCTGGGAGTTTGGATCGGCAGCCTGCAAACTGGTGCATTACCTGTCAAATGTGAACATGTATGTGTCCATCTACCTCATCTGCCTGATGAGCATGGACCGCTGGCTGGCCGTAACCAGGCCTTTTCTGTCCCAGAGAATGAGAACCAAGCGCTCCCTGTTGGTTCTCCTGCTGGTGGTCTGGGTGATGGCATTCATCCTGTCGCTGCCGATGCCTTTCTACCGCAGGTGAGACTAAAATTTCCTTGTACATATGGGTCTATTATGTTTCTAAACTTGCAAAGCTACATTTTTAATGGCTGCTGCCACAGTGAAAGTAGCTGAAGTCAAGCAAACTGATATCTGTGTTTGTCAGTGTGGAAGTAAGAAAAGTTTTTTCCATAAAATCTTTTAGATAATCTTTAAAAAAAAAAAACTATGCGTGTGGTCAATAAGTCAGCACTGGTACAGATCGCTGTTGTAGGGCTTTATAACCCACTTCCACTCCCCACTAGTTTGTTTGGGATGGCACTCAATGTGGCTGACCCTCCCTGTGAACGCAGAAACAGACAGGAAGTGGGTAGGGAGGGAGTTGAGGGAGTGGCTTAGGAAAGGCCCATAGTCACAATTCAGAACTTTTTAGATCATAGATTATAAGGATGTAATTTTGTAGCTCTTCTGGCGAATATCAACAAGTGAGAGGATAAAAAGATTTTAGAAGTATGCCATTTTAGTTTCATAACAAAATGAACTGTTATCGGAAATATGATGCGTCACATGTTTTGGATTTTAGTTTGTCATTGTTTTCAAAGACAGCCTGATGCAGTTTATCAGGCAGATACATGGATGGATTACTGAATGGGCCTACCGGGCAGAGGCCTACGGTCCCAAAATGTCAGTGGGCTGTATCTACAAAATGTCACTCAAATTAATACACACTGACCAAGAAGAGAATCAAAATTGACTCTCCCTGGACCCAGACTGGCCAGTCATAATGTAGCATCAGGTCGACATCAACACAGCTGTGCTCCATTGACTCTAATGCAGTCGTTTCAGATTTCCTTCATTTTCAGGCTGGTTTTGTGGATTTGGAGCTAAATGTTGTGTCTGGGGCACGTCGTGTATTAATGATACTCGTTACCTGGAGAGGCTGGAAAAAGATATACGTTTCTTCCCTGTTCCAAAACCAAAATCAGACCCTGAAAAGTGTAGGGTTAGCTAGCTAGCTACTGAAGATATAGAGTGCCGAAGTCACGCCCCTTCCAGTGAAGCTCATGGGACCTTAGATCGGAAAAAATATGAATGGCGGTGAATGGGGAGAGCAATATTACCTTTTGTTCCCGTTTGAGTTGCGACATGAAATCTAAATATGTTGTTAATGTATTTAAAACATAAATTTTAAGGTCAAGAAAGTCACACTATGTGGTAAAACTGTTGAGATATAAGCGTTTTAATTAGAAAGACTCAAGTACACAGGAGGAGGTCGCGTATGTGACGTCATAGCTTTCGCTCGCTTCCTGCAGCTTGGCCTCCCCGCTGAAATTCCACTGTTTTATGATTAATCGATTTATGATTGAAGATGTCTGTGTGTTTTGTGCCAGGTTACAGTCACTCCAAGCTGCAGGAAGCGAGCGAGAGCTATGACGTCACATACGCGACCGCCTCCTGTGTAGTTTTACATTTTTTTCAAAAGCTTATATCTCAGCAGTTTTACCACAAAGTATGACTTTCTTGACCTTAAAATTTATGTTTTAAATTAATTAACGACATATTTGGATTTCATGTCACAACTCAAACGGGACCAAAAGATAATATTTCTCTCCTCATTCACTGCCATTTATATTTTTTCCGATCTAAGGTCCCATGAGCTTCACCGGAAGGGGCGTGACTTCAGCACTCTATAGACTACTGAATGTATACACATGCTGCTTTTGCTTTTTAATGGTTATAACAGTGAAACAAAGACCGACCCTGCTGTACAGGAACCAGTGAAGGGAAGCAGCGAAACTTTGCTGATATTCAACTAGCTGGGTGCCATCGCAGTGTGCGCAGATGAACATTGTTTGGCTTCCCCTGTAGAGCCTTGCCTGTCCAGCAGCGGAGGTCTGGGTGCTGGCAGCGGCACGAGGTTGAAGCCAAACACCGTTCATCTGCACACACTGCGATGCCACACAGCTGGTTCAATATCAGCAAAGTTTCCCTTTATATTCACTATAATCACTATATATTTTTCCAAAAATATAATATTTCCTCAGGGAGTGCAGTTAGTTACACTGTGGGCTCCATGCTTACTCCGACAGCTTGTCGGACCAAATGACCACGAAGAAACACCAAACGATCAAGAAAGACAAAATTTCCTCAAAGAAACTACAGAAAGATCCATAATGACTACAAAGAGACACAAACTCTCCACAAAGTCTGTGTATCTTGCTCTTTTGTAGGAGAGACAGTAGGACCTTTTGTATATCAGTACCTAGGGGCCACTGTCTCATAATCTGCTCGTGGTCAGACAGCATGAAAAGGGAACTCTATGAACAACAAACTATTGGGTGAGGCGTCCTGATGGCCTCGGGCTTAAGGTGCTTACCATAAATGATTTTAAAGACATGCTTGCTGTTGCGGGCTCAGGGCTTCAGTAACACTTTGCCTTATAGCTTTGTCACTAATAACCTTCCATACTTACAGTTGAACTAATCGTAGGAGTAATTTTGAATCCCTCTCTCTCAATTGTCACAGATTTTACTAAACATCTTGTTACAGACTTGAGTTAAAACAGCCTTTAGCTATGTCTCTGGCTGATATATCTAGTGCCACATTAACTTTCTGTTTGTGTATTTTTTCCTCTTCTTCTTCTCTGACAGTAATCTGGGGAAACTAGGATCAAACAATGTCACTTTGTACTATTGTATTCCGTACCACTGGAGGAGCGTGGGTCACGAAGTCTTCCAGTACGTGTTTGAGACCGTCATGGGCTGCCTGGTGCCTTTTTCCCTCCTCACCACCTGTTACTCCTCCATCATCTGCCGTCTGAAAAGCGCCAAGTTCCATCGCAGAAGACAAGGCAGCCGCCTCATCCTGCTGATCATGTGTGCTTTTGCAGTATTCTGGCTGCCCTATCACATTGTCAACATCATACAGGTTTGTTTGACCAGCATGGGCTAGAAACTGCTTCTGATTCCATTAGATGCCAATGGGCAAGTATTCAAGTATGCGGCGTTTCTTCTGGGAAATTGTCCTTGGACCATTTGCCTTTAAAATCATCGTTGTTATCAAAATTCTTTCAGGGTTAGCAGTACTGTAATGCATGTTGACTTACAGGAGTTATAACAGGTAAAGTTAGAGACACAGTACTGTCTTTAAAAAATCCAGTGTGTAGGATTTAGGGGGTATATTGGCAGAAATGGAATATAATATATTAGGTGTGTTTACTTTAGTGTATAATCACCTGAAAACAAGAATTGTGTTTTCATTACCTTAGAATGAGTTGGTTCTTATCTATGGAGACCACCATGTTTCTACACTTGCACATACATTCCTGTTTTCACATTTTGAGTTGGCCACTGTAATCGGCAGCCCCACCGTGACGGTTGAAAACCTCATGAGCAATGAACACTGAAAGAATTCTGACCAGGAGTTTCAGCGGGTTATTGCAATTTAGAGAATGTGTCTGTTTGGTACAGTTTTTCTACCAAATTGTTGGTAGACACACAAACTAACACTCCCTGCACAGATATTCCACATTAAAAGTCTTCAAGCATCTCAAAGCCAGGGCCAACTGGCAACCAATCCAAGACCACCCCTGCTTTCCTCATCGCTTTAAATGTGAAAGTGCTGCAGAAAATGGTGACTTTCATGGACAGTAGCTAAACACCAACTGAAAAATGGGAAACGTAGAACTGAGCGTGATTAAGTAGAAGAAGAGAACAGTGTTTCTACTTAAAGAAAAACCTATCAGACACAGTGTGGTGAGTCAAGTTCTGCCTCTTACATGCATTGTCTTCTTTCAGAATACACTTCCATTTTCACAGGAAATTTAACGTTTACGTACAGTCTCTTTCAAAATTAATGAACTATATCAGTTCAACATCACAAATTAACTTGTTTTTTCATTAAACAAGAAACATGTGTTTGGGTTTAGGATAAAAGAAAAGGGTTTGGCTTTAGAATTTTAAAGGATGCAAACACCACTCTCTCTCAAATCTGTTTGTTGGACCCATCCCTACCTCAGTCGGACTTTTTCCCGCCTTAACTTTTGCTCATGTCTCGCCTCTGGGCGTCATTATACCATTATGGCACATAGCCGACGTTAAAGGACGCCTTTTGTCGCTGGTTTCTGATGCCGTAAGTCACTGCCCAGGTGCTGGATTTTGATGACTTCAGAGTAAGACTAGGCTCTGGGATTAGTGTTGTGGAAATGTACATCATGCTGAATTTATTTGAGCCCTTATAGAAGAGGTAATTCCAATGATTTTGACCAGGCCTGTTTTTTGGGGACCTTCATTTTTTGGGCTGTTTTTTCTGTTTCCCTCCCTTTCTCTAACATCTCTTCACCCTCTCCATTCTCCAGGTTGTCGGTCAGTTGCTGGGCAGTGCTTCAGTGATGGCCGCTGCCAAAACAGCCCGACCAAATGTCACAGCCTTTGCTTACTTCAGCAGCGCTGTCAACCCCATACTCTACGTGTTTGCCGGCAGCTCCCACATCCGCCAGGCTGGCCTAGGCTTCATGGGTAAGCTCTTCGAGGCCACAAACTCAGAGAGCAGGACCACGTCTACTTTCACCCGCGGTGGCCGCACGAGCAGCTCTTCACCAGATGATGGCTCTGTCCTGCACACGCTATCAACAAAACTGGGAAGGCCTTTCAAAGGCAAGAACAAGGACAGGAGCAGCAGCATGGCGGGAAAAGAGGTCGACGAGTCTGAGCTCAAGACTATGGCCAGTGTTGACCAGATAGAGTACAGCACTCAGGGCTGCCCCTGACCAAATTGGGGCCCTAAGCGAAATTTTATCTGTGGGTTGGCCCCATCACCAGATGCAAAGTTTCCTCCACCATTTTAGTGGTGAACAAAACAAAAATTGAAGCATTTGAATACTGGTTTGGACACTGATTACTATGGCAATGACTGAAGCTTTGAATCCTTGAAGCATTTGGGTCAGCCCTATCCCCAGAGGATGAATCCTAATGACTTTGCCACCAGAGGGTCAAAGTTTTCTTTCAAATGAATGACTGTGGTCATCCCCTCAAATTTCCCGTGGGGCCACCAGATTAGCATTTGTTTGGTGTTGAATTCCTTGCTAATTATGCAATGTTAGCATGCTAACACGCTAAGCTAAGATGGTGAACATTAACTCTGCAGACGTATAGCTTTACGGAGCCGCTACCATGCTTGTTTTAAATAAAAGCATTGTCGGCCCAGAAACGCACAAAATTATAATCATTTGCTTGTATATTTTATATGATTTTGAGCCATTTTTTTTATACGCCTAAAAGAATGTTCGACTTGTATGGCACTGACTTTAATGTTATGTATGTATACTTTGCTATGTAAATTATTACATTTTTTCACATGCTTTTTGTTGTAATTTGTATGGTCATTTGTCATTAAATACGAAAGACCGTGTTTGTTAACGTAACCCCTTGAAACCTGAGCAAATTGGCTTGATTTCTTTAAAAAAGAAGGGAAGAGGGCAATGAGCGAATGAAAGAAAAAGAAAAAAAATGACCCAATAAATTAGCAAGAAACTGGTAAAAAGAGAAAAAATAAGAAAATTAGTAATAAAAAAACAAACAAGGAAATTGCCTGAAAGGAGTGCTTAAAAATTATAATAATTCTGTAACAGTTTTTTAATTTAATAATAATAATTATTATTATTAATTCATTTTTTCTATAGCGCTTTACTTTTTTCCCTAGTTTTAAAAAAAAGAAAAAAAAGATAAAATCATTATTTATGATATTATTATTATTATTATTATTATTATTATTATTATTTGCTCAGCTTTGCTCAGGGTTCAAAAATTGTTTAAATACTTGTGAAAGGCATCTGAAAGCAGCACAAGAAAAGTGATGTTGCTCCAGGTTTTTTTTTAAAGGATTAATAAAGCTTTTATAATATTAAATTTCTGCTGCTGTGTATTTGTCAAAAAGGTCCAAAAGAGTACATAGAGTTCTTGTTTGCAAAATTAACTGACTTTTCATTTTGCAATGTTCAGCTGCGAGAACAAATCATTGCATATTGTAAGACGCATTTCATCAATGCGTGCTTTCTTTCACTCTTTCCTGCATCACCTCTGTCCACTATTACATAACAACCTACTGAAACAGCCACGTTACAGGATTTTATGTGCTTAATCTCCTTAAAGGCTCATAGCTCACCACTCATTTCCTTTGATGTAACTGAGCAAAAGACAAAGAGGGGAAATATTTTACAGGAAGCGTGAGTCATACTTAAAAATGCTGAATGGACATCAAGAGATCTTGGCATGAGAGCATTTATGAGACACAATTGTAATACAGGATGATTACAAAATGCTGGTGGTATTGTAACAGTGTAAACTTCCTGCTTTGTAGCAACCAAGAGGCCTATTGCCACAGAGGTTCAGTAACAATGTCAAAACCCTTCATCTAAAGAGGTCAACACACTCTATCTTCATATAGTTGTCACAAGCCAAGAGTGCCCAAACCTTTTCACTTGGAGGGCCAAAACTGAAACTTAATGGTGGGCTGTGGGCCTAAAGCAAAAACTTACTGTACTGTGTTAAAATGATACTACGATCCCCTTTCCCTTAATTAAAATGCCTTTTGCCCATGTGCCAGTGTCCCTGCTTGTCCATTTTGTCCTTACGCCACTTGCAGCAAACTAACTTTCTGGGCAAAGTGTTACTCTAATAATAATTAGGAATCCTACCCATTTAAAGAACAGAAAAAACAGCAATATAAATTATGTTTTAAAATCGAGCAGCCCTCTTAAGAGCTTTCAAAGACTGTGATGAATCTTAAACTTAAAGGTGCATTCATGACCTTGAAAACAGTCGTCTGACAACAAATTCTTTGGACACTTTAGACCTTGTGGTGTTACGGATGCTTCTGCCAGACAAAGGGGTTTACGGTCTCCCCACATGTACAACTAGTTGTAATCACAAGTTCAGACTTCATACTTGGGTCATATGATGAAACCGAATAAACCATTTAGCAACTGAGCAAATTCGTCTGCTGAGGAAAGCGATGAGATGTGGCTTAAAGGGATAGATCACGCCATAATTAAAAATACATATTTTTCCTCTTACCTGTATGTGTTGCTTCTATATACTGTATGTTTTACTTGATGAAATATATTTTGAAGTGAAACTGATTATGCGGATTGTGCTGCCAATCTTGACCATGATTTCCTGGAAATCTAAATAGGCTCTACTGGCTAAATAAAGGATACAAAAATTAGGAAGAGTTGCTGTTGGTAAAGTTGTATACTCAGGTTTGACTTGCAAAACTTTACCAGATCGAAGCTCAGTGGAGTCCCAATAAGATGATTTAACCTCTGCTGATCCAGACACAAAAGCGGACAAGGTCCATAACCTGATCACATTTTATGGTTAGAACTTCTTTATTTGTGATTAATCATGTTTGTAGTTTGATATGGCAACAAATTTTACCAATTTCACCAACAGTAACAAGTTAAGACACTATTAATTGGGAAGTACTCATTTGAGGACATTGGGACTTAATTATCATTGAGAACATACCTTTTTTATACTAATCATGTCCTACTGATCCCATATAGCTGGGAGAAATGAAAGAAACATACCAAACAAAAGTTCGGGTCTCAGAAGCATAAAAGCAGCTCTGTTGTTTGAACAAGAAAACTCTTATCTCATCTTTTTGTCATGATACTGCACTGACTTTCCTTATTTGTTCTGAGTATCTGCAGAAGTACCAAAACATAAAGTTTGCTCATAAAAAAAGAAGCAGCTTGTCTGGGAACTCTTATCGACAATCACTGACTAGTTTCCATTACATCGAAGCATGATTAGATCAGTGAAAAAGCCGAAGAGGACTTATATGTTCTGAGCTACAGTATCAGTTTGCGTCATTCCCTTTCTATTTTGTCATTGGTTAATCTTCCTCTTTTTCTCTCATTACTCAGCTAATGACCTTACATGACTCAGGAAATTGAACACTTTTGGTCATGCAACAGCTCAAGTAACATATATTTTTTGTTTTTCTTCTTTTGCGACATTTGCAGATTTGGATTAGCCTCAGTCCCAAAAACACAAGACTTTGAGATTGGAAAGTAAAACTGTAAGCCAAGGATATTAGATGTCTATAGAAAGGGAAATACAAGAAGGTAAAGAATAACTACAGGCGTTCATTTTATTACCCTCACACCCACCCATCCAGCACACACACAGTTCTGACTGTAGTTGACTTCACTGTCAACAGGAAGCTGTTTTTGAACAGATAAATAGGACAAAACTGTTGCTAAAAGCACCAGATTTGTTGTGGTTGTGACCTCATTTAGCGTCACTTTGGACTGAAGTGGTCGACTGAAGTTTTAAATGGTTTTAAAGATTCACGCATTTGGAATTTACACAAGTTTTATTTGACGTCAGTTGCTGATTAGGTGCGTGAAGCATAGCCCCTGGATTACCGGGTAACATTTAGATAGCTTTGACCTAATTTAACATTCGACTGGTACAGTAAGATTGAACTCAACAGGACGCATAATTATCGCAATGAAGAGTATACAAATTCAGCTCTGCCCAATTCTTTTTCAAAGGGGTAGTCTTGCTGTAGCCGTACATGGAAAATCATTGTCAATATTGAAGCAACAGAGGCTTATATATCCTGACTTTTAGCTCCTAGTATAAAAAGAGTGTTTAAGTCCCACCACCACTGGAGGGGGAAACAACTCATTGCTCTTATTGACTTTGTATGGTGTAAAGCTGCTTCCTTTTCATTTACATCTGTTAGCAAACAACACCAAAATGCCTAAAAGCTGCTTTGTGGTAGGATGCACGACTGACATAAAAAAACTGAACTTTTAAGCGATAAAGCAAGGTTTATGCCTAGGCATCAAATCAACCGCGTAGCTTGACGTACACCTCCCCAGAAATACAACTACACGTTGCAGTGACTCAGACCTCCTGTCTGTTTCTGTAAGCTGAAACCATTTCCCTCAGTGGAAACAAAGCTTTATATTTATTTTAATTTCACAGATAAGAAACAATAAATTGTGAAGACAATAAAGCCTCCACAAAAATAGCATTTTAAGTCTTGTGTGTGATTTATCCTGGCTTCATTTGAGCAGAGGAAAACTCCGCTCATTGCTAGGCTAATTTATACAATATAAAATGCCATAGGCTTGTGCTAATAATGTTAGCATGTTGTATTTGTTGTGTAAGCTGTTTACATGGCTGATTAAAATGAAATCTACTAATATTCCTGTTTACATGTAGCTGTGTGTACCCCGATTAACATACCCTAACATGTCATTTATTATGTCAAAATATGGAAAAGCACAACAGCTGAAGCTGCTTGTCATTTTGCTCATTGTGTCAGCGTGGGTTTTCTCCAGGTACTCCAGCTTCCTCCCACAGTCCAAAGACATGCAGGTTAATTGGTGACTCTAAATTGTCCGTAGGTGTGAATGTGAGTGTGAATGGTTGTCTGTCTCTATGTGTCAGCCCTGCGATAGTCTGGTGACCTGTCCAGGGTGCACCCTGCCTCTCACCCAGTGTCAGCTGGGATAGGCTCCAGCACCCCCGCGACCTCTAAAAGTATAAGCTATTACAGAAAATGAATGAATGAATTAATAAAACATGTTGATATCCTTTCATAAAGTTTTAAAGAAAGCATTTTTCTTCTTATGACCAGAGATGTGGGCTTTTCTTTTTGGCGTGCATCTCTACCCCACAGCCTTGCAAACTGTTGATGAGTTAGTTTGTGTACAACGTATCCATAGACAGATGAGAGGCCGTGTGTCACAAACTGTGGTAAAACACCCAATTGAGTTGCGTATTCTGAATTAGCTGTATACATGCCCAAATAATTAAACCCTGAATAATACCAGCATATCCAATATCCTAGCCACATGCTACATTCGGAAAAAGGCCTAGTTGTTTACAAGGCCTGCATCAAGTTCTTAATATTGGTGTGAATGTAACCGTAGCCACTGACGAAAGACTGTTCTATAATATATGACAAATAAAGACTTGAAACAGTTGGAAATAAAAGATCTGGATCCACTCCAAAATGTAATGTTCTCTTCCTTGGCCCATGCTTCACCCTTCCACCAAGTTTCATGAAAATCAGGCTAGGGGGTTTTCAGTTATCTTGCTGACAAACAGACAAACAAACAAACCAAACCTAGGACATTACCTCATTAGCAGAGGTAATGATTGCTCCTTGCGATTTCTTAAGCCAGACAAAAAAATAAACCAGCGCTCAAAAGAAAAACTTCAAAAGACTTGAGGAAGTGGCAGGGAGCAAGCTGCCAGATCGGTGTATGGGTGTGGCATGGCCCCCAGGTTTTCCCAGCACCTCTCCATGGGGTCATAGCGATGCACCCACTTGGTATCTCTTGCTGTGTTTGCTGAAGACCCCCCCACCATGTATAACCGTCCATCAAGTACAGTTGCCCCTGGTGACAGATGAGGTCGAGGCAGGGCAGGGATGGAGGACCAGGAGTCATACATGGGGTTGTAGAGCTCACAGAGGAGTTGGTCTCCAAAGCCCATCCAGAGCGGCTGCAGCCCTCCAGCTACCACCAACCCCCTCCCCAAGGCTAACATGATATGACCTGCACGTCCCGCTCCGACAGTCATGGGCGCTCTTGGGGAACAGCCACGGGAAGGATGGTAGTGCCACATGGAGGGAAGGCAGCGCTGATAGGGGTCGCAGCCTCCAGAGACGTAGATCTGGCTGTCCAGCACAGCTGCAGCGTGGCCGCACACAGCTGTGTCCAGAGGGTGAGCCGGCCTGCAGAGATCAAAGGTTATAAACATCTCTTTCCCCCAAAGTTCTTCCAAGGGGCTGTACACATGCCGCGCCTTTAATCACCTGGAAAATGCAAGGTCAGGCATTGGGTGCTACTATTGTGCCTTTTCTGTGAGAGTCTTCAAGAGTGCAGTTTATCTCATGGTGCAGCCATCACACCTAGTTCATGAGGCCTCATGAACCACTGTCTTTATTTTCTGAAGCCACCAGATGGCGCTGTCTGTTCAACAAAGGTTTGAAACCACACTTCATTGCCAGTCCTTCAGCCTTTATCTTTAAACCAAGATTGCCATCTGGTGGGGTCAGAAAACAAAGAAAGTGGTTCATGAAGTTTCATTTGGCCATCACTAGTCACTCCCTGAAAAGTAGGCGCTCAGGAACGTGTGCATGCTGTATATGAGTTGCTTTGGGGTTTGAGCATGTCTGCCACGTGTCTACATTAAAAACAATAAATTTGAAGGCGCAAAAAAAAAAAAAAAACGCGGCATGTGTGCGGCCCCTTAAGTAGCTTTAAAGGTAGGATCTGGAGGATTTTCAAACAAAACAAAATATAGACATATACAAATGAAATCCTGCTTAATCATCACCTATGGGCTTCTACTCATGTGTGGTGGTGACTCTGTTTGCAGAGCTCCTGCCCTTTAACTGTATTTTGATGTTTTTGTGAGCTCGGACCACTTCTGGGCAGAGATTTCCCCAGCCAATGAGAGAGCGCAGGTGCCGTGCCCGAGCGTGCACCAGCGCGAGCCTTGCCTGAATCTCTTCTGTGAAGACTTCTTCTGTACCTCTGGGCTCCGTACACCCGGGAGAGTTGAGCCTGATAGGAGGGGCCAAATTTGAATGTGTGTTTACAAACAGCAACTGGAAAATCCTCCAGACCCTACCTTTAAAAATGAAGTAGAACTTCTTTCTGCATTGTTTTAAACATGTTCTTCTTCTGAGATCTTTTGAGGATGATGTGTTTTCACATATAATTTAACATGTTTACTGTATGTCAATTAGGGTAAAATAAAAGTTGTGTTCAGGAATGTCAGTTCTGGTCTCCAAGTTCAAATAAAGTATTGTGTGTCTGATCGTCAAGTTAACTTTTGAAATACGCTTTTTTTGTGATGCTAAAAGCTTCCACTTGGCCTGTCACAATGCTGTTTGTGTCACTAGTTTCCCTGTGTTTTTCCTTGTCCTCTGTTTCCCCTCCCCCCCTCAACCCTGCAGTATAAAACACTGGATCTCCTCCAGAACGTTGTGTCCACCACTGTGGTACAGTCTTGTTTCAGGCTGCTGTTGAAGTTTGAATTCAACTTGTGTTATATTTTATTGCTCTGTAAAGCACTTTGCCCTTGTAATATGCTATAGCTACAACTAAAACTGCCTTTACTTGCCACAAGCCGAGTGCCATCTAGTTCCATTATATCGGAGAGAAGGCAGACGCCTCTATGGCCGATATCTCCAATACTCAGCAACTCACACCAAAACAATCTAGACTGATAAACAGCACTACAGGTAAGAAGAAGAATATGTGTTTATGACTTTGTGGTGGACTGTCCCTTTAAGTGCTAAAATACAACTCAGACATGCTCGCCTCTTCAGGTTGTGTTAGTACAGCTCCTTCAGTGTTATACTGTACCTCCAGGTGTTCTCCTCAGGCGTGTAGTACTCCACAGAGTCCAGGTATTGGCTGTCGTCACGGTTACCCCCCAGAGCGAAGACCTTACCGTCCAGACACACAGCAGAAAAGTAGTCCCTTTGACACAGCATGTCAGGTAGTCGTTCCCATTTACACTGAGACAGGTCAAACCTGCAGAGAGGCAGAGCAGGACTCTGATAGAAGATAAAACTTTATTGCAACAAAAACTTAACAACTGTTTTATTGTAAGTGTGTATAGTGCGTAATCTGGGGGTGACAGTGACTGATGTTGATTAATTTCCTACTTCTTTATAGCGCTCGCCAAAGTTCAAGTTTTAAATTGTGACCTTTTGAAACATCAAGCTGGGTGTTGCACGCGTTTTTGGAAATGTCAGACACTGAAACTTTAAGTTAGTCTTTTAGTGAGTTAGGTTAGAGTGTGTTTGTAGCAAAAGATTGGAGGCTCATCCCTGACACCACACACCAGAGGATGGTTCTGACTCATAATTAGCAGGTGATGGAAAACACCTGGGCCATGTCAGGGTCCACAGAGGAGACACAGAATTGTTCCACAGCAAGATGAAGAGAATGTGTGCAAAATTTTGACCTTTTACCCATGTAAACAAAAAACCTGGACTGCCCACATCAAAAGAAAAGTTTCTGCTGAGCGGAGTATCAGCAGCTCTGCAGGAGGATGTTGCATCACAACCCTGCAGCTGTGGGTGAATCAAACCCACAACCTCCCATGTCCCCAGGCGAGGGAAACAAAACACACACACAAAAAACAGGAAATCTGCGACTGACAGGGCCAGGCTCTGAAGCTGCAGGCATGTTGGGAAGAAGGTGGACCAAATCTCCTGCTGTATCCTAATATCTTTTCACAGTGTACCAGCATCTTTAAAGCTTTCCCTGTAACTGAGAAGATGTTGCGGTGTGTCCTGTCCAAACAGTCTGCTAAACCCTTAAATTATGCTCTTAGTGTTTGTGTCTGTGAAGAGTAAAGCTGACATGTTAGTCACAGGGTGCCAAAAATTCACTGGATCCAGTTTCTCAAATGTTGGGCGACTGTGGTTACTGAGTAGCAGGTGTCACTGTGTATGGTAATCTCAGCCACCCTTGTGTGAATGGGTGAATGTGTCATGTTGTGTAAAAGCGCTTTGATTGGTCAGAAGACTAGAAAAGCGCTAGACAAATGCAATCCATTTTCAATATATGCTGGTTTCTTAGTCTCTCATCATAATGAACTGAATATCTTTGAGCTTTTGGTTGTTGGTTTGACAAAAACAGGCTATTTGAAGATGTCATTTTGGGCTCTAATAAACTGTGACTTTTTTCACTAAAATTTTTCACTATTTTCTTACGTTTTAGAGAAGTGTATTGCTGCCACACCAGAAAAAAAGAATGGGTCAGTATTACGTTGTAATGTGAAAAGCTGTTCTAACAAGAAGTATTTTCGTATTTTCACGTTATAACAACAACTTTTCAAGTTAAAATTTAAATGTGAGCAGCACTCAGCGTGGCTCCTCTGTTTTCTTCCGGCAACAAGCAAAGTTCTCGCGAGATGACGTTACGTAGCCCAGAGGTAAGGGAAACGCTTAGTATGCTGTTTACAGAGATAGCACTGGCGATCTGAACGGGTCAGTGGTGAAAAAAAGCACTTTTAACGCGCAAACTTATATGGGACGCATTTGCCCCAGTTACCGTTTTAGCTCGTTTCGTGGCTGCCTGCTGCATCCGCCTCCCTCAATACTGAACCAATTTTAAAACAAGTTGTACCTATGAATCATACGCACACATACACGTGTGGAAATAGAGCCCAGGTTGAAAAACACCAAAGTTATCCTTTAAGGCAAAGAGATGAATTCTGAAAAACTAAGTTCTTTATACTTCACCTTAACTCAACTCTAATTTCCACACATCCAGACATCACTGACTGTAAACGATTTAACTCATGGTGCAAAATGTCGTTATACCACAACATTAACCGTAACCCATTGGAACCATTGTGAAATACCTAAACATTAATCACTGCGTAATGGATAACATGAGTTATATAGAACACAATTAAACACAGTTTTCTTCAGTTTATGGCCTTACACACATTGTCTCATGGCATGCTGGGAAACTTGACTCATTTAGTCCCAACATGCCACAATATGTTGAGTGCACAACCAGAGTGTTGTTTATTTAGGCAAGATAAGTTTGATAAATGTTAGTCACTTTAACTTAAAAAAATTATGTCAAGCTCACAAGGGATGAGTTTTTGTGTCAAGTGAATATAAAGTTTTTATGTCATTTTGACAATCTGGGGCATTTGTGTCAATTTCATATTAGAATTTTGTGTCATGGATGGATTGGGGTTTACAGTGTAGACCCCCATGTTAAAATGCCCAACTTTACAGCAGAAATAAACCAGCCTGGTACAAAAAACGCTTTTGGTCTCTATAGCTAATTTAAACATTCATGACAACAGTGCAAGGGTGAATTTTTATATAACTCACCCCTGTACATTTGATTAAGGCTTAAAGTTATGCATAATTAATGGTGGACTGCTTTGAGTGACAGACTGTCTGCCGATTGTGTCCTCAGCTTCTCAGTCAGATCCAGCCCTCGCTCCTCCACAGCTGCACCCTCTCAACCAAATATGGTCACTTGTGGCTTCAAAAAACCAAGACGGGGACGGCTGAAATGCCAAACTCGAGGTTTCAAAACGTCAGTCCACAAACCAATGGTTGACATCATGGTATTGCGTCCATTATTTTTCCAGTGTATAGGAAGCCCCTGTCAAGAACTTCAGGGTCCCCCATGTGTCACTGCCATTTTAGAGACTTGACCCTGACAAAAACTTTTTTTTGCACAAAAAACTGAAATATTTAAAATTTTTTAAATCAAATTTGAAGATATTGAGAGTTTGGCACAAAATTCTGAACTGCCAGCAGCTCTACTTGCTACCCACACACACCCTACCTCAAGGCAGACTTGAGGATATCCAGCGCTCCGTAGTACTTGCGTCCTCCCAGGATGTACAGTTTGTTGTTGACGAGACAGACACAGTGCCTGAACCGGGGCGGTTCAGGGAGCTTGGCGAATGGCCTCCACTCTATGCTTCTGATCAGACCGTGTCCACGATGGAACCGCTCGGCGAACCACAAGGTCTGGCTGGGAACCCTCTTCATGAATTCATCATCGACAGTGTCCCCACCAACCAGGACCAGGACCTAAAACAAGGTGTGAGGTATCTCTAAAGCGTAAGTAATAGATTATTTAATTTTTTTAACAATCTCCACATCTAGAGAAAAACAGTCAAGTGTTAAAAGTGCAAGGTATGATAAGTACTTGGTTTGGGGTGCGAGGTTGGCACTCAGGCCCTCTGTAATCCCCCTCCAGGAGGCTTCGGAGGGCCTGCAGCGTTCCTCTGGCCCCAGGGCTCCTGCAGAGGAGGCTGCAGCTCAGGGCCTCCTGGAGCTCAGAGTAGCTGAGGAGGGGGAGGCGAACATGGTGGAGCAGGCTTGGCAATACTGCCAGTCTCTCTTTAAGGTTGTCCTCCACCCAGCTCACTACTGCCCTGAACACCACCATCTGAGTGGGAAGAAGTGAAATTGGTGTTATCAGAGTTTCCCTGTTCTCCCTTTTGAAATTCAAGGTTTAAGAATTAGCATGTCACAATAAATTATAGAAGACATCATGGTTTCCTTAGGTATTGGTTGCAACATTTCTGAGGAAACCACAAAATCCTGCTTCTCAGATTCACAAACTTATAGGGATTTCCAGGAGCCGGATATAACTGTTTTTAATGATGTGTAAATTTGGAAAAAATCAACTCATCAGTTTTAAAAACTGTTAATATAATATAGTAAGAAGTCCAGCATTTTGTCTCAAAAACAGTTAAAAGTCCTCAAATTATAGCATTTATGTTATGAAATTAAAAGAGATCCTCTCATGCTACACATTCATGCTTTGACTTAGTCTCTTAAATTTCCTCGTCAGTCATGACAGTGATCTTAAAGGCTGGATTCAGGTGTGATCAAAAAACACTCATTTTCAAAGTCTGAAAAACATAAAAGTTCTCATTATCTCAAGAAATTAGCCTTTTGTTTTCTTGAGAATCGACATTAATGAAGCGCCCTTACACACCTTGCTAATGTTCAGCTGTTGGTCAATGTCGGGCCATTGATGAGGGTCTACTGCCCTGGTTTTTGCAGTGTGTCCCACACTGTTGGCTCTCATCGGCAGCTTTTTTTGGGCCAATTTAGCCTTTTAGAATTGAATCAGTTTGCCGCTGCCTGTAGTGTTTGCTGTGTGCTCAGATACAAATTTCTGGTCGAGACAAAGGCAACATGAGCCGACACAACAGTTGTCCTTCATTGCCACTAGTTCTTTGATGTCAGTTAGTCAGTGTGTCTGCCAAGCCTATTCTCATTCTGAAGTCATCAAATACCGCTGCTTTGTCAGTGATTTTGGCGTCAGACACCTAATGCCACCCAATGCCACTTTTTGTAGTGGTATGATACACCCCTGGACAGTGTCAGTTTGTAACATGCCCAGATGTAACCTTTCACGGTGTTATGATGTGCCACTGGTCGGCCAGATGGCATCTGTCATGGCAGTATGATACACGGACAAACAGCATCAATTCATAACGCTGCCAGATGGCACCTGTCGCAGCTGTTACGTCGCTGAATGGCGTCAGGTTGAAATGCTGCCACTAACAACATAATTTCAGGAGCTGGAAAGTCCCTGTAGGGTGGGCAGGAGGGGTGGTGGACAGGGAGGGCCAAATGAGGCCTCATGAACCACTGTCCTTCAGCCTTTATCTTTAAACCAAGAGTGCGATCTGGTGGGGTCAGAAAATAAAGAAAGTGGTTCACGAGGCTTCATTTGGCCATCACTAGGGTGGATGGGGCCAACAAACCCGCACTTTCACCCAGGAAGCCGATGTTAGCTTCTTGAATGAATGTAGAGCCAATCCGTGATGTTTCTTTCTTAACCTAACCACATTCTTTTGGTGACATCTCAGCATTGGTAGTGGCGTCTTTGAACATCAACAGCAGACACAGGATGACACCCTTAAGGCTACTATAAAACAAGCTTTGTTATCTCAAGATAAAGTGATCTCAATAATGGTGCTACAAAAATATTTGGAAACATGGCCTCTCTTGGCTTCTGTACACTTCAGAAGCTGGAGCCAGCATTTGTTGCCTGCCACAGGTCATTCTTGTATAACCCAGCAGATGGAGCCAAAGTGGCAGATTCTCAAATACTTTGCAGAGTCACTAGCAGGAATGATGTGCCATGACCAACAATATAAAGCTGTACCAACTCACTACTGTGAACATTAGTTATATATTGGAGATCTTTTATGAACTATTGTTTAGAGCAAATACCTGCTTTCCATAACTTAAAAAATATATTTAAATACAGTAGTCAACTATTATTAAGTACATAAACAATATTTAAGTCAATTAAGTCCACACAGAAACACAAATGTTTGTGCTTCCAACCTAGTTTCTAAGCACATTTTGTATGATTCACATTCAAATTGAGGTTAATCTGCCAAACTACAGGTATTGAGACTCAAGAGGAAGAGTCACAGACAGCGATAAAATTATTACCTCACTCTCTACACACAGTGAGTCCTTCTCAAGCAACCTGTCCAGGAAGGAATAGGGGACATCCTTGAACTTCTCCTCAGCAGAGATGCACTGGAAGTGGGCTAAGATGTACTCCCCTGCAGCCTGCCCCAGCTGGACCAGTCCATAGGTCTCAGCCAGGACCAGCACATCCAGACAGGTGCTTTCATCCATTCTGTCCCGCAGGAAGTCAATGCACAGCGAGAGCGCCCCCTGCAGCTGGAACTGAAGCAGTGCATCTGTGAGCTCCCAAATCTGGCTCCAGCCCAATCTGAGCTGACCCGAGTAGATGAAGCCAAGTATGGATTCGATGACCTGGGGTGCTACGCCTCTCAGGCACACAACATCCTCACTGGACTCACGTAAACCGCCGCAGAACAGCGCCCGGAAATAGTCCCCACCTGCTGCTAACACCACACGGTGTGCTGGGAGATAAAGGGAGGATGAAGACAAAGGGAATGACAAGAGACAAAGATGATAAGATATTAAAAATTATGGAGAAACAGCTAGAAGGCCTTATCATCAAAACTACTATGAAATGTCAGTGGATGACTGTCTCTTTCTGCAGGGCTGGACCAAGCCGCAAACGGTGACGCAACCCAGTGACATCCCTCTTAAACATTTACAACACCAGCATGAGCAGTTGTTAAATAAGTGGTCGTTTTATTTGATCTTACAACAGGACATGTTGAGTCAGCGTGTGTCACAGAGATATAACATCAGCTATGGTAAAGAAGTCACTCACTGTTATGACGGGCTAAACTTTCAGGCTCTTGTTGCTGTCACTGACACTACTTCCTCCCCCAACCTGCAAAACCCAACACTTGATTGTGACAAGTTGATGAGCTGTTAAGGCAAAGGGTTTCTGGGAAAATCTGCAAATGATGTGGCAGTACATGGGAATTTGAGCAGGCTTTGATGTACAGTACAGGCCAAAAGTTTGGACACACCTTCTCATTCAATGCGTTTTCTTTATTTTCATGACCATTTACATTGTAGATTCTCACTGAAGGCATCAAAACTATGAATGAACACATGTGGAGTTATGTACTTAACAAAAAAAAGGTGAAATAACTGAAAACATGTTTTATATTCTAGTTTCTTCAAAATAGCCACCCTTTGCTCTGATTACTGCTTTGCACACTCTTGGCATTCTCTCCATGAGCTTCAAGAGGTAGTCACCTGAAATGGTTTCCAACAGTCTTGAAGGAGTTCCCAGAGGTGTTTAGCACTTGTTGGCCCCTTTGCCTTCACTCTGCGGTCCAGCTCACCCCAAACCATCTCGACTGGGTTCAGGTCCGGTGACTGTGGAGGCCAGGTCATCTGCCGCAGCACTCCATCACTCTCCTTCTTGGTCAAATAGCCCTTACACAGCCTGGAGGTGTGTTTGGGGTCATTGTCCTGTTGAAAAATAAATGATCGTCCAACTAAACGCAAACCGGATGGGATGGCATGTCGCTGCAGGATGCTGTGGTAGCCATGCTGGTTCAGTGTGCCTTCAATTTTGAATAAATCCCCAACAGCAAAACACCCCCACACCATCACACCTCCTCCTCCATGCTTCACAGTGGGAACCAGGCATGTGGAATCCATCCGTTCACCTTTTCTGCGTCTCACAAAGACACGGCGGTTGGAACCAAAGATCTCAAATTTGGACTCATCAGACCAAAGCACAGATTTCCACTGGTCTAATGTCCATTCCTTGTGTTTCTTGGCCCAAACAAATCTCTTCTGCTTGTTGCCTCTCCTTAGCAGTGGTTTCCTAGCAGCTATTTGACCATGAAGGCCTGATTGGCGCAGTCTCCTCTTAACAGTTGTTCTAGAGATGGGTCTGCTGCTAGAACCTGTGCGGCATTCATCTGGTCTCTGATCTGAGCTGCTGTTAACTTGCCATTTCTGAGGCTGGTGACTGGATGAACTTATCTCAGAAGCAGAGGTGACTCTTGGTCTCTCCTTTCCTGGTCGGTCCTCATGTGTGCCAGTTGTAGCGCTTGATGGTTTTTATGACTCCACTTGGGGACACATTTAAAGTTTTGCAATTTTTCCGACTGACTGACCTTCATTTCAAAGTAATGATGGCCACTGCTTTTCTTTAGTTAGCTGATTGGTTCTTGCCATAATATGAATTTTAACAGTTGTCCAATAGGGCTGTCGGCTGTGTATTAACCTGACTTCTGCACAACACAACTGATGGTCCCAACCCCATTGATAAAGCAAGAAATTCCACTAATTAACTCTGATAAGGCACACCTGTGAAGTGGAAACCATTTCAGGTGACTACCTCTTGAAGCTCATGGAGAGAATGCCAAGAGTGTGCAAAGCAGTAATCAGAGCAAAGGGTGGCTATTTTGAAGAAACTAAAATATAAAACATGTTTTCAGTTATTTCACCTTTTTTTGTTAAGTACATAACTCCACGTGTTCATTCATAGTTTTGATGCCTTCAGTGAGAATCTACAATGTAAATAGTCATGAAAATAAAGAAAATGCATTGAATGAGAAGGTGTGTCCAAACTTTTGGCCTGTACTGTACCAGGAGTAAAACAATGTCGACCTTCTGAAAAGTATGTTCATCTATGCACCCAATACTTGATTGGGGCGCCTATTGCAGGAATTACTGCATTAGGTGTTATGGAAGCCCAGGTTGCTTTGATAGCGGCCTTCAGCCATAGATTCTCTGTGGGGTTCAGGCAGAGACTGTAAAAATAATGGACATAGCCACTGTGATGTCACTCACTGGTTTGTAGACTGCCAAGGTTTGGCATTGCGACCATCGCCATCATGGTTAGTCTATTGCCTCGCATGGTCTCCATCTTTATTTCAGCTCCTTCAGCAGACAGGTCCCCAGCCTCTCAGAGCAGAGAATACCCTGTTTTGAGACCTAACCTAACCTTGGGAGCCAAAACGCACACTAAAGTGCCCTATAGGCAGCCAAAATGCCCTCCTGGGAGCCAAAACACGCGCTAAAGTGCCCTCTTTGGAGCCAAAAAACACACTAAAGTGCCCTCTTGGCTGGTTAAAAGATGATAAACTGCCCTCTTGGGTGATAAAAACATTACTGTTGCAATGACTTTTATGTTGGGCCCTTTTTTGATCTATACTGAGCCAGAACTATATCTCACAGAACCAGTTTGGATTATCTGGTGCTAATATGGTGTTTAAATGCACTAGAATACAGGAAATGGCATCTACTTGATTGAAAATGTTCTGGAGGAGGACCCCAGACCCCCCCCCAGGGATTTATTTCTTTCATACATCCATGTCTCTGTGTGTTCTTCACAGTCCAACGTTGAATCTACACAGTTCTCGTGGATGCTGATCCTAACTACAAACTAGCTTGAGTAGTCTGTCTAGTTAGTCTGTTTTAAGGCTATATAATGTGCCATTTGTATAACATATAAACATGTCTAAAGTGCCCTCGAAAACATGCAGGACTTGGTGCCCTCTTCAGTGGCAAGAACGCGCTGTATGTGCCCTTCTTTTTCTTTTCGCCCCTGCCCTTCAAAAAGTCTGCACACGCCACTGTACAAGGTTCGATTGCAACCCACAGCCCTTTGTTGCATGTCATCCCCACTCTCTCCCCCTTTCAAACTAAGTCTGTACTGTCAAATAACGGCAAAAAAGCCAAAAACATATCTTTAAAAAAAACTGTGAGGTTTCCTGTAGTGACGGCCAAATGAGGCCTCATGAACCACTGTCTTTATTTTCTGAAGCCACCAGATGGCGCTGTCTGTTCAACAAAGGTTTGAAAGCTCACTTCATTGCAAGTCTTTCGGCCATTATCTTTAAACCAAGAGCGCCATCTGGTGGGGTCAGAAAATAAAGAAAGTGGTTCATGAGGCTTCATTTGGCCATCACTAGTTTCCTGGAGTTAGTTGCTACTTGGTTAAAATTAGGCAAAGATCATCGCATTAGATACAGAGACAGTGTTGACTGCTGGTAGCAAAGAGGGTGCAATAAGCATTCTTCCATGCCAAAGCTGTGCATCAGAGTTAAACTCTCAACCATTCACCCCAAACTCCTCTCTTAAGGCTATTTCATGGTGGACATAATGACACACATTTTGTCATCTCCCCAAGTTCTTGAAGGTCTACACAGGCTATTCACACAGCACGTCTAGTCTTAGTGGTACCTGTACCACCACACTTTTTTGTGTAACATCACACTACTTGGGGTTTTGTTTCTGCCAGATAACAATCATTACTCATACAGCTATGGTGTTTTGTCAGGAACATGTAAACATCAGCCATTTTAGCCGTTTGAACAAACAGCCAGTGCTGTTATTTTCCTGTTGAGGACAGTCAAGAGGACTTCTTTGGCAGCCTCTTACCTGAATATCTCTCTCCACTCTCTGCTTGTATTGTGACGTCACACCCTACTCCTTTCTCCCACATGTCCCTGATGGTCGCCAAGCTCTTCTCTCTCTCTGTGGCTGCAGAGGTCGCGACCTTTGACAGGCTCCTTTGCCTCAGCCTCTCCATCTCTAGACACCTGCAAGCATCCAGCACCTCATCCATTACCCCTTCCTTACTCAAGTCCATGGTGACATCTCCACCGTATGCAAAGTCCAGAACAGCCCTCAACCCAACTGGGGTCAATCGACATTCTCTTATTGTCTCCACTCCAAGCCTAAATTTTTGTTTTGAGCCAAAAAATACATCTGGGGCTTGACTGGCAGCTGCCAACACAAGTCTATGAGCTTGGACGGAGTTGTCTTGAAGGAGAAATGCGCAGTCAAGGAGTAGTTCTTCCTCCTGAAGGTTACGTAGGCAAGCAAAGAGGGTGTCTGAGTATGAGGGAAGGATGTAAGAGATGAGATCTGTGTCCTTGAGGAGAGATGAAGGGGGGTGGTGAAGAGGGTGACAGGCTTTAGAGTCCGGCATGTGAGTTGATTGTTTATCTGCATCATGTTTTTGGTTTTGGTGGCGAGTTCTTGGTTTTCCTTTTGGCCCAACATCATCCATATCTGTTCTTCTTTCTCTATCCCTCCCTCCTCAGAGTGCAAAAAGGGAGAGCCGGGGACAGCAGGGAGGAACAGTGTGAACACTGCATTCCTGGAAATGTCACACAGTCACTGCACTTACTAATTTTGAAATGAGTTTAATGTCACACAAATGGTTTTTATGTTTTTTAATCATAACCTCTCCTACAAAATGATCTGCAAACACTGTCACTATGACTGACGCTCCCAAGTTCACATAAGGTCATGAGCGTGTCAGTCACTCTCTTTAGCAATGCTGCAAGAGAATGTCTCAATACACAGTCTGTTGCACAATCCTAATTATCTGAATGTCCTCATACGCCATATGTGTCAACATATGAAGAGTTATATCTAATTTTGAAACATTTTAAAAGCCTTTCAGTATATCTACAGTTTTCCAGCTTAAAGACAAGATAAACCAGGAGCACACAGTCTGACTACTGCAAGTGGAGACTTCACTTTTTACAAGTGGTTAAAATCCCATTTTGGAACAAGACTCATAGACACCTACCTTAGCGATTCCTCTACCAGTGTGGGTGTAACAAGTGACTTTGACCAGGGCACAATGGCATTGTGAGCATGTAGAGTGCAGGTTTAATAATAGCTGGGTACTGGCACTATGACTAATACACTGCAAGAAGTTTCCTACCTTTAATGAGTCAGTCAGTATGCAGACTTAAAGCCTGTTTTCCTTAGACCAAAGAGAAAACACCTTTTTTCAATGCAAATTTAATTAAAGAGACTGCATGCTATGATTTAAGGAGTAATCAGCAAGATTCCAATATATTATATTTTAAGTGTCTTACAGATTTTACCTTCACAACACGATACTTCATTTGTTTATCCACCTTATTCCTAGCCCCCATGATACCTTGCATGAATTATGTATGCAACTTCCGGCGAACCGAAGTTGAACCGAAACCGGCGATTTCCAATGGTAACAGTTTGTTTACAGTACTCTATTCTTTTTTCCAAGAGCAAATAAAATGTGCAACACACCACCTGTTATAGCTCAAACAGGATTATGTGATCATACCTCTGCCATCTTTTCCTTTTCAACCAAGCACGCTAGGAATTAGCTTGCCTTGCTCCGTTAAAATATTGTTAACTTTAACATGGCCCGGGCTAGCTTAAGGTAAACATCTGATTTCTGATGACTTACTAAGAGATACTAACACATTCGGCAAACATTTAACATAATTCAGTGTTAACTGTAGCCCCGTGTAAAGTGAATAAATGTGATGTTTCCCAGCTAATCGTTAGTCGTTACAGTGCAACAGGTACCAGAGGTCCGCAAAGACATTTTTGAAAATACTAAGTTAACATTAGATAAATATTTGTTAAGAAATAAATCAGTATTTGCTAAACTGAAGGCAAATTCCTTTAGAAAGGAACCAACATTGGTGGTTAGCCACCAAGAGTAGCCACTGAAACTAACCACAGACAGTCTATGGGACTAACTAGCTTACTGCTACTTCCGCTATCTCACAGGAAGTTGCACCTGTAATCATTTCTACAGCGGTGCCCTCAGGAATAAGATGGATAGACAATTAGTTTGAATTGTAAGGCATAAAACTGATACTTTTTTTCTGCAGTGTATGTGTCATCAACAACAGAAACTTTCCACTGTCTGCCACTGCTGTTGATTCTGTTAGTAGACTATTTATCATTTGGAATTCTGTAGTATATTTGGCCCTAATGTACAATTTTCTGCAAACTCTGTCGCCTAGAATTTACGTTTGTATGCTACAAAACTGCTTTCTTGATTAAGCTGTTAATGTGTAATGGATTATGTTCAGAGATCTTTCTTTTAGGTAACAAAACACTACATTCATATCCTGCATAGGCTTTGCAGCAAAGTGCTTGGGGTGGATGGCAGGTGTACAAAGTGCAGGACTTTGACACCAGACCTCAGGTTTGCTCCCAGACTCTCATTGTAGGTGTAGCCAACAAATGCACCTTGGTTAAGGTTAGGGGAACACTGTGATTTTAGTTAAATGTTGATTAAAAACAAAGGGAATAAAAACCCATTGCTGTAGTCATTATGAGTGGATACTGTATTGCCAGATCCCCTATTTTGCTGATTTCAACAATTCTGGTGAAAAAACCCCCCCAACTCTCTTGTTGAATCACCATACAAACACATGAGTCATAGACTGGATAAAGTGATGGATGTAGCAACCATGACACCACCCATTGGTTAGTGGACTGTTTAGAAGCCTCAAGTCTGGCAATTCAACCGTTACCATCTTGTTGTTTTGGAGCTGGAAGTGACTATTTTTGAAAGAAAGGGCAGAATTATGGAGGAGCTGGGATAGAATCTGACTCTTGACTGGTGCCTGTTGTTTAAGTGGCCTCGGCCTCAAATATGCTTAACTTCGAGCCTAATTAAACGTAATTAAATGTAAATAGGTGAGACATATTAAAATGAAAAATTAGCTATGGAGACCAAAACTGTTTTTTTGTACCAGGCTGTACACATGTTTATTTCTGCTCTAAAGTTGGCCATTTTAACATGGAGGTCTTTGGGGACTGACTCGCTTCTGGAGCCAACCTTAAGTGGCCATTAGAGGAACTGCAGTTTTTGGCACTACTGCAGTGGCTTCATTATTCAACCCCGATGGTTGCCACTTCGTATCAGCTCAGCTATCATCTCATCTCCAGGAAATCTAAAATATGCACTGCCCTTCATGTTTATTGATGTAATGAACATTTCAAATTTAAATAAAAAAATTCAATTTAAATTTAAAAAAATGAATAAAAAATTTTGTCTATACTAATTTTACAATAATGCTTTGAATGCCAGAGTAAGTGAAAACAGCATGTTTTAAACAGAAAGTCAAAAGTGTTGAATGGTTAAATATGGAGTTATTTTGAAAGAACAGGGAACAGCAGTGGGCCCAGTAATGAACCTTGCCGTTCACCGAAGTTAACAGTCATGTTGGTAAAATAAGTGAGTTACATTAATTGCTGATTGCACGACACTTTTAAAATCAGGGATTTGTCTTCACAATTTCGACCAGCAGGTCTGGTGTGATCACAGCTCTCAGCAGCTGAATAAAACTTCTGTTTTGATGTAAAGCTGCCATTTATGTTACATTTTTGCTGTGTGCTTCCAAGAAAATCAAAGAGTTTTGAGTACATAGTTTACAGTACATAGTACATATCTTTTACGTTTTAAAATCGGTTCAGCTGAAGTGACTTTTACTAACCAACCACTTGTTCTTTTGTTTACTCCAAACTTTGCCAATGCTGCTGCCAGAAACATGAAAAAAAACAAGAAACTAAATATGGAAAACATGAAATAAAACAGGTTACATTGGTAAAGGCTAGAAAAGATACTATCAGACACTGACACAAAAATTATCTTTATTCTACTATGTGTAAAATTATAACGTAAAGGTGAGTGTGTGGACCAGTTTCTTTAAAGGTTTGCTTCAAGACCACTAGAGTTTTCTTTTTAGTCACATGCTGAGTCATGTGCTTTATTTAAAACACCCTTTCTTTGATAAGCTTAAATGACATCAGAGAGAAGCTAAATTCATCTTTTATGAAATTATCTTACATTTCTTTGAGTGTACACAATGATAAGGTGTGTGTGTAAGGGAGAAGGGAGAAGAGATGGGAGGAAACTAAGAAAGATGGGAGGAGATGTCACCTACCTCACTGAAGGTATAAATATAAAGATTTGCCCTGTGATATGAAAGAAGGAACTTATTTCATCCATTGCAGCTTATTCATCTGGAATAAAACGGATCTTTGTGAGTACTTTGCTTCATTTTTTCTACTAAATAGTAGTCTAAATGTTTTCATATGACAGAATCAAAAGGCTTAATCAAATTCAAAATTTGTGTTATGATTGTATACATTTTAGATTATTGCTGTGTTTTAATAGTGTTAATAGTATGTATGACTTTTATTTTTGACTTTTATGTATGACCAGTTTATTAAGCTGAATACATTTGCAACAATTTAAATCAAGACAATGTTTAGATCCCACTTGAATCTTTGTCAAAATACTTAAAAAGCTGAAACACACCTTTATTCATACATAATGTACACCAATACGCTGACAAGCTCTATGATGGCAGGTGTGGTTAACCATCTAAATCACTTAGGGCGGTAAAATAATTGGCAATAAAAAGTTCTGTGAAATTAATATAAAAATGTACATAGGGCAAAACAGTAATACAACAGCTATACTACAAAATATCAAACATATACCTCAGTTTATAGAACATATCACAATCAGTCCCATATATCAGTCTACTTCACCTGTGTTCAAAAATGTACAAAGTTAGAGACAGAAGAAATTTTAAATACATGACTATGACTTGCACAATCGCGATTTCTTATGCAGTATTGTGAGTATTGTGCTCAGTATCTGGTAGAACAGAAGACTCCCACACACTGCCTTTGCATTCAGTACTTATATTATGTCAGTAATTAGTCACACGAATTCCTTTTAGCAGCATCAGTGAAATGAAATATTCACCAGCGTTAATGGATTCATAGTTACAGTGAAGAATAATTACGATGCATTTAAAACTGCGATGATCTTTTTTTTTCTTAAATTCACTTAAATGAAAGGGGAAACATCGATTTTACTAGGGCTGCCCCTGACTAAGAATTTTCCTAGTCGATCAATAGTTGTGATTTAGGGCCATTAATCGACTAGTTTATGATATTAATGCAATTATTAAATAATATATTTTAGGCGGGGCAACACAATGGCTTGAGTTGAAGGTGTGAGAAAGAATAGTATCAGTAACATTGTTAACACTGTGCTACATTACAGAGAAATACAAACCGTACTAAAGAACCTTCATTAATATAGGCCTATATTTTATCTACAAGTGCACGTCACACACTGAGCGAGCCGCCTGTTAATGACGCTGTGGGCTAATGGGCACGTAGCTACTTCCATGTTTCAGATGATACGTCATGTTTGTAGTCGACCAGTGAAGATGAGTTTACATATCACCTTGGGTTCGTCCTTCTCAAAATGATCCCACACTTTGGATTTCCTGCCCGACATGTTATTAACTAGCCTGTGGAATAACCGCAGGTACCAGCCCTGGAAATTAGGGGCTGTACACATGCTGCGTCTTTAACCACCTGGAAAACGCGAGGTCGGGCGCTGGGTGGTATTCTTGTGCCTTTTTTGTGCCAACTGTCAAGAGCGCGGTAGCCAGTTGCGTCTGAGATTACTATGTAACCTTAACAAGCATCATATAGCCTATTGACCTGAAATCCTGAGTGCAGAGCTGATCTTCTTCCAGGTGCTGTTTGTAAGTGTGTTGGCCTATCGTCTGTGGGACAGATGTAAAGCTCTGGGTAGCCCTGCACTAACATGATCAACTTTTCTGTATTTATCAGACTGAATATTTACAGAAAAAGGGAAAGATATCTGTCGGCTGTGATTGGTTTGTAGCAGGACTCCTATCTGTCTGCTGAGCGTGGCCTCTTCTTGTGTCTGTCCTTTCAAATTAAAATCCCGCATGGTCCAGTCATATAGGTTTTGATTTATTTTGACAAAGTGCAGCTCCTGATAGAGTTCCATGATTTTTTATACTGCGACGAAGCGACCAATGAAATCTTGCCAACGAATGACCTTTCAGGTTGACTAACATTTGGTCGACTGTTAGGGGGCAGCCCTAGATCTTACACATCAGAATCTGTTTATAGTTCTTGGAGTTCTGCATATTTGAAGTTCAGACCTCCGTAACCTGCTCCTCATCTCTGTTTTAGGCTAGCATCTTGAGGCTACATTAGCACCTACCAGCATAACAACCCAAATCTTTGACCGAACAGTTAGCGTTAAGTTGTTATTGGGTAATTTAAGTGCCAGGCTTTGACAAAGAAGAACAGTGTGTGGGAAAATAGACGATATCTCTGCTTCTGCTGAATTGATTTGGATCCTTTTGACAATGTAACAGAAGTGTAATACTAAATCAGTAAACTTTTAACAATGGCTCAAATGACTGCAGTATGCGTCATGTGAAAGGTGAGACCCATACAAAATTATGAACCAACATACAGCACAGCTTTAAGCATACACTTCCATTAACAACTTCATGTAAGGTGGAAATATCTCACGTTTTTTTTCAGCTTGTTCCACTGCCCCCTAATGGCCAAAAAAATCAACTCACAACTAAATTATATTGACCCTTTTTTTTAAAAAAAAATTCTAGGTAGTTGCCAAAAAACTGAAAACTTCTAAATTTTGAGTCCACTGACCCACCTAATCTTTTAAGACTGGTAATCACCATAGGTGTTTACAGATTGACAATATTTTCATAGAACATACTAACAATCAACCACCTTTTCTCAGCCCCTTTTCTCCCTTATTGTTACAAAGGAATCATTAAGACGTGCCGATGGGGCAGTTCATATCCAAACGTGACGGGTTGGTCCCGGGTGTTCACTATTCAGCCAATAAAGAAGGACCTCTCAGGTACTCTCCACACCACTTTGATGCCAGCAGCCAGCAACAAAATGGAAGCCTCCAAATTCCTCCAACCATTGTTGTCTCAGACGTGGATTCAAGGTTTGTGTTTATCCAAAGCAACTGGCATGTCTTTTATTCCATATTTCAGAATCAGTCATAAGTTCAACTTTACTTTAATTTAAGTAATTCCCGGTCATCTTACAACAGTGGTTCCCAACTGGTCCAGCCACAGGGTCCAGATTTCTCCTTAGCCATTGGTTCAAGGTCCACACAGTTTCATATAATCAGAGTCATACTTGCCTTCGGCCATGCCATTGAGCTGGTTTGCTGTCTCTATTAAGTAGCTGTCCATTAATCACTCACTCTACAGCAGGAAACGGCACTTCAAAGTAAAAGCTCTGTGTTGGAAATTCACTGTACTTCAAAAGTGTGTTCAGAATGGACCCACGACCCACTTTTGGACCACAACCCACCAGTTGGGAACCGCTGTCTTACACTACTTACTGATTAATGTCATTTTGTTGGTTTTTAAGTTAAAGTCATTGATGGCTGTTATATCTTTTGATGTTCTGCGAAAGTTAAAGTGGAGAGAGAGGAGATATTTTGTGAAATAGTGAACATTAACCTTCGAATTATGGAAAAACACAATTAGGAGCATCCAGTGACCATTAAGGGAACTGCAGCTCATGACAATACAAATTACCTTCTGCATTTACTGCAACATTTGCTGTTATTTTTCCCTGTTTTTCCCAGTGGCTTGGAGCACCGGGGCTCGAGGATGGAGCTACGGAGATCCTCCTTCTACAGCACGTTAGACCTGGTGCCACAGCTGGAGCATTATGCCAGCACGCTGCCAAATCAGCAGGCGAGGAGCCGACCATCTCTTGAGGCTCTCCGCAGGGCATGTGAGGTAAGTTTTCCACCTCTGGGGAATCCTATCTAACCGCAGATTCAGAACCAGTTGGCTATTATCTTTCTATCCAGCAGATATCCAAGCCAAGGCATTCTCTTCTGTGTGCCGCTCATTCTTCACAGTTTGATATATTGCTCCAATATTGCATTTCGGCCAATGCGTTCCTCCTCCATTGCTAGCAGCGCAGACTGTTCACATAGACTACAGCGATGCCTCACAGCGTGTATCTCAAGTGGCTTAACGTTTCATCAACCAAAATGTAATATGTCTACAGCCTTTTGCCTTTCCTTCTAAATTTTGCAGAATTTCACTAGCAGTGGTTAGCATGGAGTCTTTCTAGCAAGGCTAGCTCCACAAAGGAAAATTCTTGGAGGAAAATAGAGAATTTAATAATGTGTGGACAGATTCATTAGCTTTCAAAACAAAATGCTGCAAAGTTAACTTTCTAAATAAATAAAAGAAATTAGCCAACTGTAGAGCAGCCACCTTGTAGTAAATCATATTAATGAATGCTCATTTAGACCTGTTTGTAATGTTACTGGGCTGATTCAGATGTAATAGTCCGTTAACTTTTATTAAAATGTGATTTGTGGCTCCAGGCAGATTTTTTTGGCCAATAATGTTGCTTCTGAATAGGAAAGGTTGCCGACCCCTGGTCTAAGTTGATTGACTTGTCTCTGGAGCAACCTCAAGTGGCCATTCAAAGAACTGGTTTTTGGCACTCCCCCTTAGCTTCATTTTTCAGCCCTGGAGGTTGCCACTGGAGATATACAGATACACTGTACATTAAAACAGGATTGTTGTGGACCTCAAAATTTTATCTGCACCTGTACTGTATTGTACTACAAATGGAAACCAAACTGCTACCAATACCAAAATCATGTACCATTGTCTACAGATCCAGATGCAGATATCTGTTTGGAGAGTTTAATCCAAAAGTGAATAAATTCCAATTCCTGTTATTATCATCAGGGTATTTGATTTTTTGTTTTTGTTTGTATGAAATGCATTTAAGGAGGAGGAGGCGGGTATGCAGGTCACCACCATAGACCCAGGAGTTAGCCATCTGCCAGACAGTGGATATGAACAGTCACAAGCTCCACATGGGAAGGCTCCTGTTAGATTTGGCTGGGTGACTGGAGTCATGGTGAGCATAACTTATGTGTGTTTGAGAAAATACAGTATACAGTGTTTGAAACGTGGACAAAAGCTTTACATACTCCTTATTTCACTGATGTCAACACTTGATATATGAAATTATGAAATCTTGCTCAGCTGTTTTAATTGAACTTTTGTCACAGGTTCGTTGCATGCTGAATATCTGGGGAGTCATCCTGTTTCTCCGCCTATCTTGGATCACTTCTCAGGCAGGCATTTGTGAGTTAATTCATCCCTCTGTACTTCAGTCATTTTTATTCCCCTGTTCTGTGAGTAGAAAACTCCATTGTGTCACTCTCATCCTCTTATCTGTAATGGATTTACCTCTACACATTATGCTGCATGAGAATAGTATGTGCACATTGCTCATAGAGCTTAATCTCAGGTGCAGGGTAAAACCTGAATTTACAGAGGTACTTCACTGTTGGAAAGATGGCCATTCCATAAACCCAGGCAGTGAAAAGATGGAGCGAAGTGTCCCACAGTTGATTTAGTATCATAGTAATGATGAATACCTTCATTTGTCTCATCTCAGTGTTGACCTGGCTTATTATCCTGATGTCTGTGGTGGTGACCTCAGTAACTGCCCTCTCCATCTCTGCCATCGCCACCAATGGGAGGGTGACCTCAGGTCAGTCACTTCCTGTGTCTCAAAATCTTTGCTAAGTCATGCACTAAGGTTTTAAACATGATGTACACAGTATTGGATCTCTTGTTGAACATTGTTGTCAGGTGGGGCGTACTTCATGATCTCCCGCTCTCTGGGTCCTGAAATTGGTGGGCCAATTGGGATGGTGTTTTCCTTTGCCAACGCTTTGGGCTGTGCACTCAACACCGTTGGCTTTGCAGAGGTGGTCCGTGATCTAATGCAGGTACTTATTATGCTTCAGTGCGCTAAAAAATAATATATAGGCCTAATAGTTTGTTTGACATGGCCACTAAGAGTATATATTTGACAAGAACCCCCTGATAACACACCTTCATTGTTTTCTGCTAATTTAGGTGCCATGCCATTATTCTGACAGCCCAAAATTCTAAATTTCTTTGACAGCCCTTTATCCCAAAAAAACCACCCATTGCTCTGAAATCTTGTTTCTCCAAAAATACACACTCCCTACAAGTTAGTTTCAGTTTCCCAGCGGAGTTTGTGCCACTGAACCCAGGTGTTTTTCAGCAACCTATCCCTGCTTTTCCAGCTACTACAGGGAGTGAGTATTTTCAGAGATATGGGACTGTCGAGCATGGGTGTTTGTTTTTGTGATAAAGGGCTAGGATAAAGGTCAGCAAAATGGGCTTTTTGTCTAAAGGGACATTTTCGAACTAACAGTTTTGGAATTTTGGGCCGTTTTAGCCCTATCTTAGCTCTCCTCTGAACTTTTGGGCTTCACATAATAGATGTGCTCCTTTTCAACTGTCTAACAGAATTTTTACAACTTGAAATGAATAAATGAATTTGATTTTGAAGATATATATTAATAAGAATGTGAACTCAAAAACATTTTAACTGTTAAGCAAAGACCCCTCAGTGACTCCTGATTTGCTCTTTATACATACAACAAGTCCTCCAGCTCATACAACCAACACATACTCACTTCGACCTCGTCATGTATCAACGTTTAGTCATGGACTTTTCACGTCCAGATGCAATGTGAAAGGTACCCTGGGTGTGTTGGCTGTTGATGCTCTGGGACACCGTGTCAAGTTCTGCCTGTTACATGCATCTTCTTTCAAAATACACTTCTGTTACTATAACTCTGTTTTTGTTGGTGTCTGAAGCCGCAAGTCACTGCTCACGTGTTGGATTTCGATGACTAACGTTGTGAAATGGTTGCAGTTGTACCAAAACTACTTCTATATGTTTAATCAACAAAACTACTTCTATAGGTTTAGGCTAAAAAAACTACTTGGTTAGGTTTAAAAATAATCATGGTGTGAGTTAAAATAAGTATGTTTGGTACTAACGTAACATGACAAATGTTATGTGGCATACAACATATTTATCACAACATATTGCATACTCAAAACAACTCAATGTTAAAACTTGGTTTTAAACAGGACATGTACAGTGGTCTCCTGGATGAAAGCCCTGTGTTTGTTTGATCCCTTCCACTCTACAAAGACTTTATCAGTCTTTATACCATATTAGCATACTTCCTCCTTTGGTCCTGTCATAATTACTACAGCCACTAGAGGTCGCTGAAAAAGTCACAAAAAGTATGGGTTGTAAAAAGCTAACAAACATATGTGGTAGTATTTTGGTGGAGGACAGTGTCTTCATTTCATGTTTCTGTTTTTCTGAAGGATGTGCGAATAATTTGGTTGTATTACTGTAGGAGTTTGGTGTTGTCATGGTTGATGCAATCAATGATGTCCGTATCGTGGGCGTGATCACAGTGACTATTCTGCTGTTCATTTCATTGGCTGGAATGGAGTGGGAGTCCAAGGTGAGTACATGCTGACACACTTCACTTTATTTGCTGGATTTCTCAGATAAATCTACTTGTCTCTTAAAATGTTTTATTCAACATGATATCATTTTCCCTTTTTTTTCTTCTCTTTTGTTTGTCTCTGTCTTTCAGACCCAGATTCTGTTCTTTATAGTTCTCTTGGTCTCATTTGCCAACTACTTCGTGGGCACAGTCATACCACCCAGTCTGGAGAAAAATGCCCAGGGAATCTTTGGATACCGCAGTGAGTTCAGGCTTCTTGGGACAAACTACTCCCTTTAATTACAGCTTGTTATTGCCAGCTTTAGAATGTGTATATATTATATACTTTAGGTTTATCAGCAGATAGTAGAGCGTTGTTTTTTGTTGTTTCCTGTCATCAGGTGAAATCTTCATATCAAATCTGAAACCAGACTGGAGAGGAGTTGGACACAACTTTTTCAAGATGTTTGCCATTTTCTTCCCCTCCACCATCGGCATCCTGTCTGGAGCCAACATCTCCGGAGACCTCAAAGTAAGATGAAAAAGAAATCAGACGAATAGGTTTTACATCACAGCCACCAACAAGTCAAACATGAATGCTGACTTGTGTATTATTTCCTTTTGCAGGACCCTGCTACTGCTATCCCTAAAGGCACCCTCATGGCCATTTTCTGGACTACATTCAGCTATCTAGTAATAACTGCAACTATTGGTAAGCTAGTCATTCAAAGTGACTTTATTTTGTAATGATTTTACTTGTCATTTGATTGGTTTGATTATCTGGTTTGGTGGGGATTATTTAAGGTGCTGGTACTTTTAGAGAGGAGATTGGAAGCATGTGGCCTGAGGATTTGCCACCCATATTAAGGGCAGTGTCATCAGTGTACTGCATGAGCACAAGAAGGTTGATGTGCTCAAAATGGTAGAAAGAGGAGACAAATGACAGATATAATCAGCATGAGAAATTCATGACATCACAGAGGACCCTTCAAACCTAATCATAACTTAGCATGTCACCAACATAAAGCCCCTTTGGCCAGGACAAACACCTCCTAAAAAAACCAATATTTTCAGGTTTGTGTTGGAACCTCATGAAGTCATGAAGACCTTTAGTTTTTACTTGTTAGCCATTTCCATCTCCTTGTAAAAGACCATATGTGTATTCTGACACTGATTTGCTGCAGTGGCAATGAACTTTTTTTGGTGTATACAGAGTCCCCCAGATATGAGAGCTTTCTACAAAAAAGGGAATGCATTCCCCAACAACTATTACAGAAAATTAAACCTAGTGAAGACAACAAAGCAGTCATGTAGCTGTGTAAAGAGTCTTTATTCATACCCTGCTTGGTAGCAAGTTCATCTTGGACTCAGAGAGTTTTCAAAGATAAAACAATAATATCAAGTTGTTACTTTACATCATGACTATTCTTGAATTAGGACCACTTTAGTCAAAGAAAACTTTATTTCTATTTGTAGTATCATATTTAACAGTGTGGCTCTGTTCTGGGGCCTCTCTGCCTTTCCTTGGGCCTATGCAGAAAGCCGCTTTCCCGTGCCTACATGGAAAGCCTATGGCAGAGAGAGCACACCTCTTTGCCCTTCCATGTGCCTACATGGAAAGCCTAAAGCACGGAGAGCAGCAGAAAAGACCCCCCGGGAACAGAACAGAGCAGCATCAATGACAAACAGAAATGACATTGATAAGTCAGACATGGCATGGAAAGGAGGAGCTGGGGAGGAGGCAGCTTGCAAAGCAGCTTGCAGAGGTAGCAGCAAAAGTAGGTAGGGCAGAGCAGTTTAAATAGGGTGCCCTGAATGAGATTTGCCAATCGGTTGCATAGAAAAGAATCATGTGATCTGGGATGTGAGCTGAGCTTGACGTCATGTCCTGCCTGACCTAACGCTACGCTCAATTTTCATCTTCGTCCAGGGTCGTGTGTGGTGCGGGACGCCTCTGGTAATATAACTGACCTTCTGACTGGAAACATCACTGATGGCTGTGTGGGTCTGGCTTGCAACTTTGGCTGGAACTTCACAGAGTGCATCCAGTCACAGTCTTGTGATTATGGTCTGGCCAACAATAATAAGGTACTTTTCAATCCAGAAGACCTTCTGCCTATCATGGATTAAAAAATATAGCAAATATTTTCTCAGTCCAAAGCTCTTACACTGGGTTTGTAAAAAGAGCCGGTTTACCCTAAAGGTCCAGTGTGTAAGTTTATGGGGGATATACACCAATCAACCAAAACATTAAAACCACTGACAAGTGAAGTGAACAACACTGATCATCTTATTACAGTGCAATGTTCATTTGGGAAACCTTGGGCTCTGACATTTGTGTGGATGCCACCTGATGTGCTCCACCCACATAAACACCAGTGCAGACCAGGTACCCCCCCTCATGGTAACGGCACTCCCCAGTAGCATTGGTCCCCCAGCAGGACAGTGTGCCATGCCACACCACAAAAACTGCTCAGGAGGGCCCAAGGAACATGACAGAGACCTCAAGGTGTTGACCTGGCCTCCAAATTCCCCAAATCCCACTCTGATCAAACATCTGCAGGACATGCTATTACCCCACCTCACAACCCATAGGACTCAAAAGATCTGAAGCCAACGCGTTAGCGCCAGACACTATAGGACACCCCCCAGGGGTCCCATGTCTATGCCTTGACAGGTCAGAGCCAAGTCCGGTCCAAGGCGGACCCACTGTGGATCGGGGGTACCTCTGGAGTACCAGCACGTCCCTCAAATGTTCAGTCAGATTGGCATCTGGGGTATATGGAGGCCTTGAGCTCTTTGTCCCATTCCTGGGGTCATTCCTGAGCAGTTTTCGTGGTGTGACGTGGTGCATTGTCCTGCTGGGGGGGCCACTATCACTGACAAGCACCATTGCCATGAGGGGGTCTATTTTGTCTGCAATGGTGTTCGGGTGGGTGGAGTGTGTCAAGTAGCATCCACATAGATGCCGGGACCAAAGGTTTCCCAGCATGATGTTGCACTGTAACAAGATGATCAATGTTATTCACTTCACCCACCTGTTGTTTTAATGTTTTGGCTGATCAGTGTATTGGTAGAGTTGAGATATGATAACCATGTCTTCTTTAGTGTATAATCACCTGAAAATAGGCACTGGTTTTGTTACCTGAGAATGAGCTGTTTATATCTACATAAGGAGCAGGTCCTCATTTATGGAGATCACCTTGTTGCACCGCCATGTTTCTACAGTAGCCCAAAATGGACAAAACAAACACTGGCTCTAGATAGATTTTCAAATTGTCCACCGTAGTAAGCAGCCCCTTCACAAGAACTATCAGGAAAACACGTTTTGTTTTTTTTTTTTAACCTGAAACACCTTCATTTAGTTTTTCACCTGCTCCATTTATTTTGGTAAAAACTTCCTGAACGATGAACATTGAAGGAATTCTTACCGGGAGAAATTTCACCTACTTGCAGTCTGCAGTCCCTCACCACTAGATGTCACTAAATCCCCCTTAATCTTACATATTGTTCCTTTAAATGTTGATGTTTAGAATTTGTCTTCTCAAAGCTGTGCCTATAACCCCTGCAAAAAATATGATAATGCATCCTTAATGATGACTATTCCAACCAGGTACTGGGCCAAGTTTCAGGTTTCTATCACCTCATCACTGCTGGTGTCTTCGCAGCCAGCTTGTCGTCAGCACTCGGCTTCCTCGTCTCTGCCCCTAAAGTCTTTCAGGTGATTAATTGTGCTTTTATTACAGAACTCTGTTATCAACTTAAGTAATAAAATGAAAATTAATGAGTCATTAGCTTTAAATGGTTGTACTTTTTTAGTACATTGAAAGCTTGGTATAATCACACTGCATTTTTAAAGATGGTTAATGCATCCCTCTTTATTGTAGAGTATCTTCCAACTGGCACACTGTCTGGGTATGAAGATATAAAATGTAGATTTTCTTTGTTTTCACCTCTCCAGTGTTGGTTCATTAAAGAAAATGACCAGCATCACCTAACTAACACCTATATTACGGCAATTTTTGAGCATTAGACCCTTGTTATGAATTTAGATACAAGGTTTTCCAGGATTTGTTCCATTCTTGAACTGCTAGACCATGACCACATTGACAGAGACTTGTAAACTGTGAAAATTATCCCTCAGTAGGGAAACATGCTAGAACATTTACAAAATAAAAAGTCCTTGCTGTTTTGCTTCATATCTAATGTTCGTAGAAATGCAACAAAATCTAACATGATGCACTTATTTATGAGCTTATATGTTCTGCCCTATCTGCCAGTGTCTGTGCAGAGACAATATCTACCCGTACATTGGATTCTTTGCAAAGGGTTATGGGAAGAATGATGAGCCACTCCGAGCCTATTTACTCTGCTACGTCATTGCTGTGGCCTTCATTCTCATCGGTGGGTGTGATCGAATACTGCCGCTGTTTTGTTGAATTATTGATTCACATATTTGTTTTAAATGGTCATCTCTTCACAAAAGATGTTATGTTCTTAAGAAAACAGTTCAAGGAGTTTTCATAGCTTTGTGGTTTTCTTAATTTAGCTCTGGATTTGTAATGTGGTTTTGATTTATCTCTCCCTTATCATTACAGCTGACCTGAACAACATCGCAGCCTTGATCTCCAACTTCTTCCTGTGTTCCTACAGCCTCATCAACTTCAGCTGCTTTCACGCTTCAATCACCAACTCCCCCGGTGAGTTACCTGTGGTTTAAGGTTATGAAATCATTGCGATTGAGGTAGTTGGTGGTAGGAAACAGGAAGCAAACAGCAGTCTCCTGCTAACAATACACACTTTGCCTGCCTACCTATGCTCCTCCAGACTCCCTCCTAAGATGTTTTTTTCCCCTTTAATTTAGTGTAACCATGTGTCTCCCATTTTTGTCCCAGTCTAAGAGCCAGGTTAGTCACTTTTACTTAGGAGGGTTCCCAACTGGGCGAAATTACCTGGAAGTATCTCCGTGGCAGCCATGACAAAAGCTGGTCAAATTCTGTAAATGCTTAGGAAAGGTGTTTCAGTGCTTCCTGTCTCATCTCCTTCAGCATAGGGTATGCTGGACCATACTTTAGGAATAACAATGGAAGTTAAGGTGGCAGAATTTCGAGTTAGTTGGGTGGGAGGGATGGTGGATGGGCCCAACAACCATCGACCGGAAAGAGGGGTGACCATTTCTTGAATTGAATTGTATAGTTTGTACATCACGCCTGGCTGTAAAGGGTCCCAATCTATCTGGCACTGTATTGGTGGGGATGGTAAGGACACAAACAGCTCCTCACATTTATTCTTGACATCATGTTATTGCATCGTGATGATATATAGGACATAATTGTTTTGACTGTTTGACCACAGCTAGGCATTTGCCCTCTGGCTGCCATATTGGACAATGGTGTGGCCATCCAATTAATGTAAACTCTTGGAAGATTAGCCAATGAGCTAAAAGAGATCCAGACACAAATAAAAAATGTGCCACCTGCCGATCCTCTACTAACCGTTGTAACCCCATTAAGGTTGGAGGCCGTCATTTCACTACTACAGTAAATGGACAGCTTTGTTTGGAGCAGTGATCTCTGTGGTGCTGATGTTCCTGTTCACCTGGTGGGCTGCTCTCACAACCTTCTGCATCATCTTCTTCCTGTTTGGATACGTCAACTACAACAAGCCAAGTAAGTTCACCAAGTCAGAGCCGTATGATTTACAGAGGAAGAACCCTCTCTTACTTTTGTCTCTCATACTTGTGCGTGTGCTTTGGTATGCGCAGAGGTAAACTGGGGTTCATCAGTCCAGGCGGGTACATACAACATGGCCTTGTCATACTCTGTTTCGCTGTCTGGCGTTGAGGATCATGTCAAGAATTTTAGGTGAGTGACCAAAGACCGCAGTTATATCACGCATCGGTAATCCTCCAGCATACAGACGTCTCTCTATAGTATTTGTCTAGTCTATTTTTTAGCTTGAATTTGATCCCATACACATATCCCACGTGTTTACATCTAATCTGTTTTCTTTCAGACCGCAATGTCTTGTCTTGACTGGGCCACCAATTCAGCGACCAGCCCTAGTGGACTTTGTCGGTTCCTTCACCAAACACATAAGCCTCATGATCTGTGGAGACATAATCATGGTCAGTCATGCCATCTCAACAATGTTGCTCCTGAAAGGAAAATAGAGTGACGGTTCATATCCTTGTGTTTGAGAAATTATCCAGTTTTCAACATCCATACAGCTGCTTTTTGTCTGACATGTTTTACAGGTTATGTTCAATGTCTTTAGCTTGCTTTTAAAGCTGTCCTTATATCCCATTGCCCCCTAGGAGCAGGACAGGCAGACTCGGCCGCAGGATACCACAGATTGGTTGGTGAAGTGGATGAACAAGAGGAAGGTGCGCTCTTTTTATACTCCTTTCAACGCAGACAGCCTCAGAGTTGGAGCTCGACACTTGCTACAGGTAAAACATCTTTTATTTGAGAAGCTGCAAGTGTTCAATAGTATAAGGCACATTTACTGGGAATTTATCTGGCTTCAGATTCTGTTTTAAAAGAATAGCGTGTTAGGTTTATGGGGGCTTAGTGGCATCTGTATGTTTATTTCAATACCTAGAATGGTGGTTAGAAAACAATACTGCTCCACAGTGTCAAATGTCTCAGGAGTCTGGGTCTGAGTCTTCTCCAGACTCTTCCATGTACTCCTACCATCATAGTCACTAGAGTCTAAAGACATGCTCTAAAGAGCCATCCAGTCCCAGGTTTAAAGACAGGCATGGAGAGAATGCTGTGCAGAATGCTGTGATATGTGTGGAGTGCATTGTGTGCCACTCCAAACTCACTCATTTGCTGTGAATGCCAACCAACTGCAGCAGTTACCGGTAAACAATAAGTAACCTGTAAAGCCACATTTCTTGATTTACACGCACCCAGCAATATTTATTTTCACACTCACATAAAAAAAAGGTGTTGTGATGAGCAGAAAAGTTGGGCGAGGCCATTTTTCCACCAAGGAGTGGTTTTGGTGCAAAACAAGTACTTGCAATCAATCCAGAATCCTGAAAAAAAAAAACCTAGTTTGACTCATCACAATCTGCTAAGGTAGAGGTGAACGTTTTCAATTTTTCACTGATAAGGTTCTGGGTACCCCAACTTTCAGCAGCTGTCACAGATTTTCCTACAGGAGTTGAATTCAAATCTTTTTATATGTGTTATTAGACACCTTTATGAGCACATTGATGAGGAAAGTTTTTGTTAAGGAACTTACTCCCAGATTGGCCAAATGTCTGATAATATTCCCTGACTAGAATTTGGTTTGTCTGTTCTGGGCTACTGTAGAAACATGGCGGTGCAACATGGTGATCGCCATAGACAATGACCTGCTCCCCATTACAGAACGGCTCATTCTAAATAACAAAAACACAACAATTTTTATTTTCACGTGATTATACACTAAAGAAAACATACTTATTATATTCCATGTCTGCCAACATATCCCCCTAAATCCTACACACTGGGCCTTAAAGTTGACGAGAAGTGATACGATGTCATCCTTGCCATTTAGACTTTTTTATATTTATATTTCTTCCCATGTCTTTAGTACGCATCATCTCTTGGGTGCTAAATATCACTTTCAATAGAACATTAAATCATCCTGGGACTCTTTGGGGCTTTTTGTGTGTTTTTATTTGTATTTTCTTTAAAACCTTTTCTCTTAATTTGACATTTTTTTCAAGGCTTCTGGTCTTGGAAAGTTAAAGCCCAACACTCTGGTCCTGGGCTTCAAGGCAAACTGGAGGGACAGTACTGCTGAGAGCATTGAAGATTATATCAACACCATATAGTAAGTGTAGTTAAAGAAAAGGGGAAACATTTTGTCAACTGTCTCCCACCTTAATTAACTCCTATTCCCCTGTTGTTCTGCAGTGATACCTTCGACTCCAACTACTGTTTGTGTATCTTGCGGATGATGGATGGGCTGGATATCTCTGACCAGTTTGATTTTGAAGGTTGGAAATGAAGACTTCATAATCTCTTTGAATTTTCTCTACATGCTTTTGTACAACTTTGTGTATATATTAAACTAAAAAAAATGGTGAAGGATGTAATGTCTGCCTTTCAGAGAACCAGGGCTTCGAGTCTGATGAATCTATTGAAAATGATGACCAGCAGTCTCCTGAGAGGTTATCAGGTGAGCGCGCGTACAGATTAGATCAGTGGTTCCCAACTGGTCCAGCCACGGGTCCAGATTTCTCCTTAGTCATAAGTAGTGACGGCCAAATGAAGCCTCACGGACCACTTTCTTTATTTTCTGACTCCACCAGATGGCGCTCTTGGTTTAAAGATTAAGGCTGAAGGACTTGCAATGAAGTGTGCTTTCAAACCTTTGATGAACAGACAGCGCCATCTGGTGGCTTCAGAAAATAAAGACAGTGGTTCATGAGGCCTCATTTGGCCATCACTACACACGACTTGAGTCCAAGTCATGTGACTTGAGTCCACACCTCTAGTAAATAAAACTATTGCTCTGCACTTCATTCTTCCTCCTCTTGCCATTGCAGTTGATGACATCTCAGATAGAGGCGACAGTGATCAGATCAGGACAGTGTTTCAGAATGACCAGGGGAAGAAGACCATCGACGTCTACTGGATAGCTGATGACGGAGGTTAGATCTGAAAAAACAAGTACACTGGTTGTATGTTGACTCTATATGTGTGATAATCAATATATGACATTTTAGTCTTTGTTACTGTAGTTTAGTAGTATAATGGTCAGTGGACACAAGGAAGAGTGGATTGGACACTGAGGCATGATGTTAAAATGCACACTGAACATAGCTCCTCTTTCTGAACTGCAGTATTTCTCTTCTCTTTTAAGGTCTGACTCTGCTGGTGCCTTACCTGCTCACCAGGAGGAAATACTGGCACCACAGTAAGGTCAGGGTCTTCATCGTAGGAGATGAACAAAACATGGAGGAAGGCCGCAACGAGTAGGTTTTCTCAGTTTTACCTTTTGGGATACGTAAATGATAAATAATAGTGAATAATACAAGTTACTGGTGAGCACAAAATGGCTCCCTGTGGTGCTGGGTAGGTCTTGTCAATAAGTCCTGTACTTTGTCCATTTTTTCTAAACTACAAATTTAACTCACAATGCATCTATTTGAAATTAAACGTCAGTTAAGTAAACAGCAGTCAACACTGACTTTTGGTATCACACAGGACATTACAACAGTCTCACAGGTAAAAGTCTGGTGTTTGACCCATCCACCCTCCCTATGTGGACTTTCTTGCTGTTTAAACTTGTGATGGCCAAATGAGGCCTCATGAACCACTGTCTTTATTTTCTGAAGCCACCAGATGGCGCTGTCTGTTCAACAAAGGTTTGAAAGCACACTTCATTGCCAGTCCTTCAGCCTTTATCTTTAAACCAAGAGTGCCATCTGGTGGGGTCAAAAAGCAAAGAAACTGGTTCATGAGGCTTCATTTGGCCATCACTAGTTTATACTATCTATGGAGTCGTAACATTAACCACCACCCACTACATGGTTGTTGAACCAGGGAATTCATTAAGAGGTTGTAGTCATTTCAAACCTTTTCTGTGAGACCAGGTTATTGTTTTTTAATGTCAGATAGTAATATCTTAAATAACATGCATACATTTATCCATGCTGTTTAATTGAATGCTGGTAGATGTATGATGAAGTGTTTTCGGCAATACATAAATCTTTCAGAATATTTTCAGACTTACTCCAGTTTATGGATGCTTTTCTGTTGCTGTATATGACAGTCTGTGGAAACTGGTGTGCTGACACTTTGATCGTTGTTTCTTTTAGGATGATTGCTCTGCTGAAGAGATTTCGTTTGGATATTAACGACGTTATAGTCATGACGGACAGTGAGAGGCGTCCACACGCCAAGAAGTATGTACAAAAAATCGTGGAATTCACTTTCATAGGTCACAACACGCATTGGAATCTGATCAGATACAGATACAGGACGGTTTTAATCTCTATTAATAGGCTGTGTTTTTCATTGTTTTAGGTGTAGCTTTATTGTGAACAAACAAATGAAAAACCATTCAAGTTAGTATTTGAATTTTTTTGACTCTGGCTCCTCAAGTGGGGCTTTCCTAAAGGGCACCCTCATAGATTTTTCCACACACAAACAAATGATATAATCACATAAAAACTTACGGTTTAAAATAAGAAAAGTAAACCACTATGGACTTTTAAAGGGATAGTGCACCCAAAAATGAAAATTCAGCCATTATCTACTCACCCATATGCCGAGGGAGGCTCAGGTGAAGTTTTAGAGTCCTCACATCACTTGCGGAGATCCCAGGGGGGAGTGGGTAGCAGCAGAACTCCACCTAATGCAGGCTGACGGTGCCCCAGATTCAAACGTCCAAAAACTCATAACTGAAACCACAAAATATCTCCATGACCGTGAGCGCGGTGCACAGAGAGGCATTTAGAACTACAAGCTACTATGAAGCTAAAAACAGAGTTCAAATGATGTTTTTCCAAACAACTTTTTACGTCAGGTCTTCAGGACACTTGGATCGCTACGGACGAGTAGTATGGAGATATTTTGTGGTTTCAATTATGTGTTCTTGGACGTTTTAATCTGGGGCGCTGTCAGCCTGCATTAGGTGGAGTTGTGCTGCTACCCCCTCTCCCCTGGGATCTCCGCAAGTGTTTTGAGGACTCTAAAACTTCACCTGAGCCTCCATCGGCATATGGGTGAGTAGATAATGGCTGAATTTTCATTTTTGGGTGCACTATCCCTTTAACCTTAAGAGGTCTTCCAACCTTAAAAGACCAAGATTAGAGTTCTGTATTCTGTATTTGTGTCCTTCACCACATACTGACTTCTGTCCCTTTTGTTCTTGCTGTATCTTAGCCTGAGTAGGTTTGTGGACAGTGTTGCCCCCTTCAGGCTACATGATGAACAGCAGGAAGGCATCTCAGTGGAGGAACTGAGACAAAACGCCCCCTGGAAAATAACCGACAAAGAGTTTGAGGCCTTCAGACTTAAGGTGTGTGTGTGTGTGTGTGTGTGTGTGTGTGTGTGTGTGTACATGTCATTCATGTGTAACAACATGCTGTCCCTTCTGATGTCACCCACTGTGAATAAACTCTGTCAGATGTCTCTAATTAATTTCCTCCCCTCACAGTCTGAAAGAAAAGTGAGGCTGAACGAAATCATCCGAAGGAATTCCCAACATGCTGCTCTCGTGCTTGTGTGAGTACAGAGTTTACATCATCATTTCAGTTCAGGACATGACAGCTTAATGAAATTATCAAGGCTCATTAGATTTACTGCACATTGGGCAGATTTAATACACATGTTGCAGTTTTCCATTGAGATCCTGAAGCTCCTCATCAGGGGGATGCTCCCCTTCTTCGTTTTTAAGAGAAGTAATTAAAACTGAAGAGGATCATAATCTGGTAATGAATTAATCTGCACATGCTCCAGTTCAAAATGAGACCAAACGTTTCTATGGATGTCAATTTATAAGACAGGGTAAAAATGTGGCCGGCAACAGATGGTATGTTTCCAGAAAACTTATGGCCTCTTGTGGCAAGTTAAGGGGCGTGAGGAGTCTATAAGAGAGAGAGAGGAGAGAGGAGAGGAGAGTATAAAACGGTCAATAGAACAGTTTTTTTCAAAAGCTGTGAATTACCGCAACCACAAGAGGTCCTTGAACATACAGTCATACATGTGCACATTAAAAATAGTGGGCTGACTGATCAGGAAGTTTGTGAGACGGAAACATATCCACATACACACACAACCAAGCACACGGAGGGGTTAAAAGCATATAGCATTTGCATGGATGCATTACTGAATGGGCCTACCAGGCTGTGGGCACAGGTAGTGATGGCCAAATGAAGCCTCATGAACCACTGTCTTTATTTTCTGCAGCCACCAGATGGCGCTGTCTGTTCAACAAAGGTTTGAAAGCACACTTCATTGCAAGTCCTTCAGCCTTTATCTTTAAACCAAGAGCACCATCTGGTGGGGTCAGAAAATAAAGAAAATGGTTCATGAGGCTTCATTTGGCCATCACTAGGCACAGGCCCCGGGGCCCAAAGTTTCAGAAAGCTCAAAAAAACCACAAGGAGACAAACAGACCTAAATTAGGCACAGAATTACCTCAAAGAGACAATACAAGAGAGAAGATATGAATTTACCTCAAGGTGACACGATATAACCTTGAATAGAAACAAAATGATCTAAAAGAGACACAAAATGAATACAGACAAACACAACTTGACCAAAAACAGACATTAAATGACCTCAATAAGACACAAAACAACCACAAGGAGACCCAAACTGACTACAGAAAGACACAAACTGACCTCAATAAGGCAAAATATTCTCAAAATGACACAATATGACCTTTAATTGATAAAACAATCTCAAAGAGACGCAACGTGAATACAGAGAGACACAAACTGACTGACTGTTCTGGAGATTTCAAGAAAATTTCTGAAATGTGAATTATTAATAATATTATTTTTTACAGTGGGGAAGCTTAAAGAGTAACTAAACACTAAAACCATTTTTTTCAGCTGATAATCATTGTTTCTGGTTGTACAGTAGTGTTACTGACTGATCCTGCTCAAAATCTTGCCAGTTTAGTGCAAACTGTTGAAAATCTACATTTTATTTTAAAAATGTGGTATGGAGCGCCCTCTACAGCTTGAAACCTGGTTACTACATTTGAATTTACATTACATTACATTGGGGGCTAATGACTCTTTTTCGGGGTGAATGACGTTACTAACCGTCCACGCTAAAGCCTGCCCTCCTCCCTTTACTCCTCCCCTTACTATAAAACCATTCTGTCCCCAGTTATCAAACTGATAGCGAGTAGGCTGGATCAGAGCAGAGAGAGTAGTAGAGCAGAGAGAATAGCTAGTAATTTGTCAAATTGTATTGTTAGCATAGTGTATTTTAGTGTAGGTTTACAGTTAGTAGTGCGTTTATAGTATTTAGGTTAGTTGGTCAAGGAGAGGTGCCGAGGCTCGGGAGTATATGAGCGGGGCGGCGAGGGAGGGATGTGGAGGGCCGCTGTGCGGTGAGAGAGAGCCGAGCCTCGGGGGTGGATGGATGGATGGATCCGGTGGGCTGCTGCATGGTGAGCCCCTGCTCCCAGAGAGGGAGAAATAGAACCAAGTAGGATAAAATAAGTCAAAGTGTGGAGAAGGGGACCGGCTGAGCTCCGGCCGCCCTCCCTTCTGCCCGTGTGACACAGTTAGGGGGGGTTCCAAGTCACCATTGAGGCCGACCTCCGGGGAAGCCCTCTCCTCTCTCCCCGCAGCGAGGGACAATCTTCACTCCGCCCCCTTCCTCAGCCGCTCGCCTGACCCCCCTCCAGCTCCGCCTGCCTTCTCGGAATTTTTTTAAATCAAGCTGTGGGCGAAGTAATGCCCAGAGAGGGAGGTTTAGATGAAAATGATGTCCACAGGGATGCTAAACAATACACACATAAGGTCTCTTTGTATTCGCTACAAACCACAGCATGCACTCATTTGACTTTTTCCTCGTAAATCATGTAAGAGCAGTCTTTGTGCTTGTCATGCAGACTTGTCATGTACATGTAAATGTTTTTCCAGGAGCCTTCCTGTGCCACACAGTGACTGCCCCAGCGCTCTGTACATGGCCTGGCTAGACACTCTGACCTGTGGCCTCCACTGCCCTGCGGTGCTGATACGAGGAAACCAGCAGAATGTGCTCACTTTCTACTGCCAGTGAATCCTGGATCCTATTTTGAGACACTTCATAAAGCCACACAAACCTAATGAGTTAAAAAATGTTTGTGCAAGGACCCTGCTGACGAGACCTGGATGGATCTACAACCTGGAACAAAAAGTGATACAAGAGCACCCAGACCCAAAAAGAATAAGTAGTGAAGTACACAGACTGTGTTGTCCTGGGCTGTTCACAGGTTCCAGCCTTGCAACAGCCAGTATGTGTCCATCAGCAGCTGCAGGCACTGCAAATCTGACTGCACCTAAAACCAACATGAGGTGACTTCAGAAGGTGTTGACCCTCCGTGAGCCTCCAGGACAGCTTCCCAGTCCCCCTTAAATTGTCAGTTGAGTGGAGAAGGCCTTAGCATATTAGCCATAGCTTAATAACATCATTTAATACAGTTGTGTGGGAGTATCTGCATTTGTTATGCTTTTCTAGTCCTTTATTCAGGTTTTTATTTTTATCTTTCACCTGTCTATGTTTATATATATATATATATATATATATATATATATATATATATATATATGTACTGTAAATATACATGTGTATGCATTATAGTGCCATTAAGGAAAACTGAAAACTGACCATATGAAATGATCTAAGAAAATTAAAAGAAAATCAGAAATTAATGAAAGAAACGTAAAAATATAAAAGAAACACAAACACAGGATGTGTCTGCAACTACTCCCAGTTTACTAAATTGTGTGTATACATGTGATATTTTCCCAGAAATTCTCTCCTTGTCAGAACTAAATGAACAGTTCATTTAACGGATTTAATCACTATCTTTCCAGCCCATTCTCATCCGCAGGTTGTCAAATACCAACTCTTTGTCATGCCCTATGGCGTTTGATATCGGCACCAAATTTATTGTTTCTTATCTGTGAAATTAAAGTAAATAAAAGCTTTGTTTCCACTGAGGGAAATGGTTTCAGCTTACAAAAATAGACAGGAGGTCTGCGTCACCGCGACATGTAGTTACATTTCTCGGGAGGTGCATATGAGGCTATGGAGTAGGGTACGGCATAGGCTCTACATCAACAGAGCCTACGCCATAGGCACAGTGTTGATTCGACACAGAAGTATAAATCCTGCTTAAGAAGCTCCTGGGCATCATTGTTTTCCCACTTTGCGGACATTTTTGGCTGCTGTTATTCTTTGAGTTAGCTGCTAACTGCTGCTAGTTGCTTTTTAAAACTCCCAGTGGTTGGTTGCAGACATAACACATTGTCAAAACATCACACTCGTCCTGCCCATGGTCCCGTCCTGCCGGCTGTCCCTTTCACACAGACATCACTTCAGTGCTGTTACTACCTCCACTGTCAGCTTAAAGGCTTAACTTGGTCTCCCCTTTCCATGATTGTACCTTTTTTACACAATGGCAAGGCGGCGTACCAGCACAATATTCCCACCTTGAACAGGGAGTATAAAGTGGCTAATGTGTTTCAGCTGTGAGTCACATAGAGATCCTTAAAGGTACCCTGTGCATCATTATGAGGATGCCAAGGCATTGGTATCTGATGACCTGGGAATGAGAACAGGTTGATCTGTTTCTGGGAGAAGTCTGGCACTAATTCTAATAGTTACAAAGCAAGTGCTTTTAAAGGAGAAGTCCGGTATTTTGCACTTTGAGCCCTATTTTTGGGTTGTTTATGATGAAATAGAGTGGTTAAGACCAAAATTTTGACGATTGCTCCTTTTCAGAGAATTTGGCTTTCCCCTGCCATGTAGCCATGTGTGAACCTGTCCTAAAACCACCCTAAACGTTCGTTTTCAAAGCCATGAAACTCACCAAGTGGTCAGTGGTGTTCGTTGACGTTCTGGTTTCCGTGATGATTTATTTGACATTTTGTGTAACCCATTGGTTTTCTATAGAAGCCTCATTGTCCGTTGGTAGTAATCTGCCTCCGGAAATTGAAAGGCGGTTGTTTACGACAAGGTTGTAGTCATTGCAGTCTTTTAGCTCAGCGAAAGTGCCGGCTCAACAGTGCTGTGTGCGCTCCTGGAGGAAGAACGAGAACAAAAGAAAAAGTTTTTTAATAAGTTTAAACAACTGCACAATGCATTACTTGAGTGTAAACAACCTTCGCAGTATGATGCCTCTGAACACAACGCCAGCCTTCTTCTTCTGCTTCTTCTCTGTGTCCCATTACATTGCAATGGTTTCCTGCCGGTTGGCGACACCCACGTAAAGGAGCATTATCGCCATCAAGTGGGCTGGAATGTATAATGCTTCAGGGTCAAATGAACTATCAAGCGGAAGTTTACACACGGGTGTGAGGCAGCTGAAAAAATAGTTCCACAATCGAGATGAATAGCGAAAACACGGATGGAAACCACAGTTTGCTACGATCAACGAACACACTCGGTGAGTTTAATGGCTTTGAAAACGATCGTTTAGGGTGGTTTTAGGACAGATTTACACATGGCCGTAGACAGCATTATTAAGCCAGGCAGGGGAAAGCCAAATTCTCTGAAAAGGAGCAGTCGTCAAAATTTTGGTCTCAACCACTCTATTTCATCATAAACAACCCAGAAATGGGGCTCAAAGTGCAAAATACGGGACTTCTCCTTTTAAGGTTAGTTTAGGTGTCCCGCAGGGGTCTTGTCATGATCCTCTTTATTTTGTGAAACGCACATCTCAAAATGTGATTGTTTTTGTACAATTATTGTTATTTAATAGAACTGAGATGCTTATAAATGTAATTACTAAATAATATACGTTAATTAGTAATAAATGTCAGTCATGTTGTTTGAGTGTCCTAGTTATGAGTATGCCATTTATGCTATACATTGCTCTCAAAAGTTCACACAATAAAATGTTAAGTAGTATCCATAACATGCGCTGCTTTCTTCTAACAGTCCTACAATGCAACAACTCACATTTTATAGATGCATAAATGAACAGCTGTGCAACAAATCACATCATTATCAGTGATAATAGAAAAAAGATTATTAATAAGTGCCCCAAATCTGTGTCTACTATCCAGGAAGTAGTGAATGGGTGTGTGAAGGAGTGATTTCAGACATAGACCTAGTTTATCTCTTCGAAATATTAGTTTCATTCAATATTCCCTGTATGTGTAATCATTTTAAAAAGAAGATAATGTTCAGCATTTACTGCAAAAATGACTTGGAGAAATGTAACACAGAAGTGTAATGATAACTTGTACTTTAATGTAACGTTAGCAATGTAGTTACTGAGCCATTTTTACATGTGACATTGCACTTGATAATTGTTCCTGCTGGGTGCAAAGCCTAAACATGCAGGAATTTTGCTTTGATAGTAGTTAACTAATACAACCAATACATGGTTTTGTTTTGTTTTATAGTTGCATGACTGTTTCACTGCGAAATGTCGTGACTGTTCACATAGCCTGTGAGTTAGTTCTTTTTAATGTCGGTCATGAGATGTCTCAGCTGTGTCTGAAATTTGAATACTTATAAAATTAAATAAATAAGGGCAAATCATTGCTGACATGACAGTAGTCCTAATTAACAGTGTACAATTATCTTTGAGCCATTGAGTCACATGAAGGAAAATCAATATTTACCCTTAAGTGTCTCGATTTTCTTTTAAACTTCATTAATCTGCACCATTTGTACAGGCTGTATTTTGGATAATGTACATTTTACCTGCTTAAAGGTCCAGTGTGTATGATATAGAGGAATATAATGGCAGAAATAGAATATAAGTATGTTTTCTTTAGTGTATAGTCAGCTGAAAATAAGAGTCATTGTGAGAATGAGCTGTTTATATCTATATAGGGAGCAAGTGTTTGTTCATGGAGATGTTGCACCACTGTGTTGTTAAAGTAGCCCAGAACAGACACACTAAACACTGGCTCTAGATAGGGCCATTTGCATTGATACAGGAGGCCCTGTGGCGAACCTGGTCTCACTGTACAGAGTCGTCGAAATCCAGTGCTTGAGCAGTGACTTGCAGCATCAGAAACCAACAAAAAAAAATAAGCGTCCTTTCAAGCAACCCTTACCTTTCTTGCATTTCACAAAGCACTTAGAAAAAATTTGAACACCCACAACTCCCGCCTCCCTCCAAAGTCCCATCCCCCCTCCTCCATTATGTCCTCATTACATCTGTGATAGACGTAGGCGTTGGCAAGGTAACATTAGATACACGGAAGAGGAGAGCAAGTGTAACGTTACAACGAGGACAGTCAAACACAACCCTGGAGTTTTAAAACTAAACCGGAGTCAGTGATGACTGATGAGTTTTAGGGTAAAGGGTACAGTGCTAACATTAACGTTAACGTTATTAGTAAGTGGAAACACACAAGGAAGATAACGTTGATGTTTCAGAGGCTACGCTACAGTAGGCTAACGTTAGCCATTAGCGACTGGATGCTGTGTTGTTATATATAATGTTATGAACTGAACTTCTTCATTTGTCATTCTTATGAGCAGCATAGAAATGAAATGACATTTCGCATACCCCAAGCAAAAAGAAACAAAACATTTAAAAACAATTTGTGCAACATATCAGAAAGAACATAGTAAGATGAAAGAGGTCGACATTTCACAGTCAAAAACTCCTGAGAGCAGAACTGGAAGCTCCTCTTCACATCACACCATCACATCACAACACCATGAATTGTTTGTGTATACACCACGGAGCTTACCAGATGATGCAGCCTCCCTGTCTGCTCTGTGTAGTGTTAGCCCTGTTAGCTCAACACCGGAGTCTGATATCTTACCATTCATCCATGTCTCAGTGAACACAAGGACGCATCAGTCCCTCACTCCTCGGTGAGTGGATCTCCACAGTCGGATGTAATCCATTTTCGTGACCAGTGAGCGGACGTTAGCCAGAAGTCCACTGGGAACAGCTGGTTTGATGGGGTTAGCTCTTAGCCTAGGTTAGCTCTGAGCCTAGAGCTAACCCCTCCGCGCTTCCCCCGCTCCCGTGTCCTGTTACAGTGCTGCCGCCGTCTCCCCGTCAGGACAGCTCCAGACAAAACCAAGGTCATCTCAGGGCTAGCTTGACTTAGCAGGCTAAGCTTGCTACACATCCTGAGCTCTCTCAGTTGTACCGCTAGATCTCTGCAGTGATTTCTAATGTCTGTTAGAAACTTGGGGGAGATGTTACGCGAGTGGTTACGTCAGTTGGAGGCCTCGACATGGGGAAGACAGACAGGACAGGAAAAAACTCCAACCAATCATTGCATTAGGTCCGAATGCAATGATTGGTCGGAGTTTTCTTAAAACCATATGAGAATGGTATTCACTTACATTTTAGTGTGCCATCAGCGTATTGATAGCATTTTAACCTAAACAAAGAAAAGTAAGTGTTACTTTAGTGTTGGCATGATACACTGCAAGTTGCCATTATAGTTTAACGTCAGGGGTTAACGCGGCAGGACAAGGACGAAAGTTAAGGCGGCGAAACTCCGTGTGGGATGGGGGTGGTGGATGCGTCCAACAAACACCGACTTTCACCCAAGAGAGCGGTGTTGGTGTCCTGTAAGATTCTAAAGCCAAACCCTTTTCTTTTTTCCTAAACCTAACCACTTCTTTTTGTTGTCTAAACCCAACCATGTGTGTTTGTTATTGAAGGAAAAAAAACCCGTTAATTCGCAGTGTACTGACGTAGTGAGTTTATTATGAAAGAGACTGCATGTAGACATTAAAATAGAGTGTATCTTGAAAGAAGAGAACTTGACACGGTGTCCCAGAACGTCAACAACCAACACACCCAGGATACCTTGTACATCGTATGTGGACGTGGAAAGTCCATGACCAAAACGTCAATATGTGACGAGGTTGGCGTGAGAACATGTTGCTGTGGCAGGACGCTGAGAGGAGGATTGCTCCAGCCCAGTCTTCTTGCAGTCGTACACGGAGCAACTTCCTGCTCTTAAATTTAATCTATGCACTGTCAAGTGCTTCATGAGATTTATCATATTGCCGGTCTTCGCAGCAATTACCGACTCGTAATTACTGCATTGCGTGCTGTTGGTGAAATGTAGCCACACTTTCGATCTTTTCAACATCTTTTACACTTAACGTAGTTACACGATAGCCTCTAAAAATACAATGCATACACGTGGGCGTAACGTTTGCCATAACCTAGTCTTTTTCCTGGATACCTTGACACAGCCAATCACTAGCACTTGTAGATATTGGCACATCATGCATACTACATGCTTACTGGCTGACTGACGTTGATGAGATTGACCCCTTAGGTTTTGAAATTCGGTAGCCTACTGAACAACAAGACGTTTTTTGATACTCGATGGTATTAAGGCAGTTCAACTGGTGCCAAAATAGTATCAAACTTTAATACCCAACCCTAGTGTTTTCGCATTTTGGCGTTGGCCAACAAAGTTGCAGCCCTTCTGCTATGAGAGTGTCAGAAAAAGGCAGATTTTTTTTTAACTTGAGACTGCTTTATTTAATGTTTTTTTTTTTTTTTTTTACACTAAACAAAGCAGAAGAATACCTCTTGTCAGTCACCAGGTCCACCTGTTTTGGAGAGGAAGAGAATGATTCAGCTACCGGTAAAAACCTCCTGAACGTCTGGATCTTAAGTTATTCGAGAATAAAGGTGAGCACACATTAGCAGGTGCTGGGCTAGTGGCCCATCTCCGACATGCCAAACACTGTCGGAATAACACTGATTTGTGACGTGAAACAGCTTTATTCAGTCTTTTTACTGGTTTAGGTCACCGGGTCTGTTTGTTTTGGAGAGGAAGAGACCTCTGCGGATAATTCAGCTCACACTAAAAACCTCCTGAACAATGAACACTGGAGGAATCCTAACCGGTAGAAGCCACTGGTTGCACTCTGAAAGACGCCACTAAATCCACCTGAATCTTCAACACTGGATGTTTCTTATTATGATGTGTTTGATTTCCATAATATTAAAATTATCCTAAGGGATGACAGTGTACTCTTGTCAACGGTGGAAGGCGTACTGGGTATGATAAAGATCTGACATCTCGTTGTTTTGTTATTCAAATGTTGACATCAGTGTGCCATGAGAGCGAATGAACAGGATTAATATAGCACTGTGAGCAGTCCTCATCAGCACAGAGGGGACAGACATCGGAGCAGAGTGAAGCCAAGGAGAGCACGAATTGGAAGATGTAAGTTCAGACTTTGAGATTTAATGTGTGTGTATACAGAGATGGACAGCATATGTAGCTCTTATATTCAACTCCACTGCATGTAAAATGTAATTTATCTAAAGAAACTGTTTGCATCTTAAAATATTTTTGGATACTAACTTGACATTTGTTGTGACTGAGGAATGTTTTAACTTGCTGAACAGTTTTTTTTAAATTTGCGATAAAAATGAGCTCATTGCGTCTGGGCTGATATCTTTTAAATAGATCTTAAATCTGCTTTGTGTTTAAGCACTCTCACACTCAAGACTGCTGAATATCAGCGCGGCTGTGATGCAGTCATAGGCATGAGGCTGCCGGGCATGTGTTGAAGATTATCAAAGCCATGCTGATATTCAATACAACAGCACAACCAGGCCACCCAGAGGAAAGGAAAATTCAAAATACGATCTCTTCTTTGTCCGGCCTGTTTCTCCTAGACACCACCAAGCTCAAAATAACAGCACTGAGAGCTTTTGACCATTCTCTCATACTTTGTAAATTCAGCTTGATCCTACAAATGCTCTTTTTTCCATTCTCACAGCAGTAATCTGTATTTGTCTGAAATAATTAACTCTTGGGATAACACTAGGATACCCAAAGTACTTGACTGGCTTATAAATGAGCTGGCACAATTTCAGAAATGTGTCTCAGTGATCAAATTAGGTCTCAACTCTGCATTTTATCTGCTGATTTAGTCTTTTGTTCTTTATTTATGCTTTAGTTGGGGCTTTAGGAGAAACAGACCAGAATTTGGCCATCTCCAAAGAAAAAGCTTTTGGATGAGGTAAAGAAAAGAGTATTATGCGCACTTAAATTTCATTGCCTTGTCATTATTTCAAGGCAGTAATTGTAATATATATTAAGTGGTGACACACCCCTCAATAATATTCAGATATGATTGATGTATGAGATGAAAACTACGATGCATTGTAAGCTGATTGTTTCTTTCGAAAATCAAATCTGAACTGGACTTTCCCTAGGGTTAGGGTTAGGGTTAGGTTATATGACATTTTGACACGTATAAGTAAAATGTCTTGTGCTCACGTCAAACACAGTTTAAACACAATTCATGTACTTTAACAGTATCAGAAATGGACTAAAATGTGCCTTGCGCTCCCTTTTTGCCTCATGCTCAGCCATGTCTGTTAAAAAAAAAGGGGGGGGGGGGGGATGGCTGTACCACAGTCCACTGATGTTGTGGGACTCTGTGATTGGCTGATGGACATCCAATAAAATAAGTCTGTGCACTTGGGTGGAGTCGGATGACAGTAATTATGGACCTCCTAGAAAAGCTATGTCCACTGGAGTGGACAAGGGATCTGAAGGGGTTAACTCAAATGCTATTTGCGGAAACATGTTTGCATGTTCTCTTATCAGCTCGTACGAATGCCACCAGTTGGTTTTGACCAGATTATGTGGTCAAAACTAACTGTTGTAGAATTTTCTTTTAATTTCAATGCAGTGTTTCTAGTATTGATCACATATACAGCCCATAAAAATATGACCAAGCATATCTTTTTTAACTTTGGCTAAGCTCACTCAGGGCTGCGTCATGCTTATGCAATGGACCAAATAAGTGAACACAGGCTTCAGAAAAGAAAAAAACAACTTAGGTAGTAATTGATTCAAGATAACACCAATCCAAGATGAAGGGAAAGCAACCTTGAGCACTGAATACAGAATAAAGAGAGTTTAAAGGGACAGAAAGGGGATAATAAAATAATTAATAAAATAAAACATGACACTTCCATCCTTTTTGTACGAATGATTATGACAGAATTTGTAATTCTTAATACACTGTAAACTAATCCAAAGAAATGTTAAGACAGAAATGTTAGTATGATGTGCATGTAAGTGTTAGGGGGAAAACTGAGAGCCTATTCTTTAAGGTATCGTGTGGCTTACAGACAGGGAAATACATTAAAACACTTAAAAATGTATTTAGCATCCTTCTCAGTAGTGATGGCCAAATGAAGCCTCATGAACCACTGTCTTTATTTTCTGCAGCCACCAGATGGCGCTGTCTGTTCAACAAAGGTTTGAAAGCACACTTCATTGCAAGTCCTTCAGCCTTTATCTTTAAACCAAGAGCGCCATCTGGTGGGGTCAGAAAATAAAGTGGTTCATGAGGCTTCATTTGGCCATCACTACTTCTCAGTAACCCAGACAGAGAACCTTGAAAAGTGCTTTCTACCTGCTCTCTTGTGAAACCCAAGTTTAAAAACATGAGTGTTGGCACCCAGAACGTTATAAACATCCGAGCATTAATAACTGTATAATAACAATAGTAATACTTGTATTCTGTCTCAGTAGACTTCGGCAGTGGGACTTGTAATTGTTTCAGTATATTTATTTATTTATTTGAACCTGAAGACAAGCTGTTAAATCCATTGTGTTTGGTTCACAGCACACTGAAATATCAGTTTCATCTAACAGAGCAAAGATGCAGTGGAGTCTGTTTCTGCTCCTTCTGATGGGTAAGTGGATCATCTTATCACATATACAGCAGTGCTGCTGCTGCTGCCATGAAATGATTTCACTTAAAGCTCATTCTTATCATGAAATAAAGAGCAAATCATCCAGAAACTCAGAAATCTAAGTGAATAAAGAGGCGTGGAGTAAGTAGTAGGTGTGTACTCATGATGTTGATTTAATGCTGTCTGCTCCATCACTGCAGTATTTCCTCTGTTATTAGGTCAGTGTTCCTTCTTCATGTGTCACCTCCATGAGTACCACTTTGTTGAAGAGAAGAAGAACTGGACTGAAGCCCAGCAGTACTGCAGAGAGCATCACACTGACCTGGCCACAGTGTCTAACATGACAGACATGGAGAGACTCCGTGACTCTGCACAGAATCAAGATGGAGCCTGGATTGGGCTTTACAGGTATGACATATATGCAGTGTAACTGGAACTGTGATGTGTGAGGATTACAGCAGATTGTGATAGAAATAAAGGGATGGAGTCCGCTCAGGTGCTCTTTTTAGCCCTCTTGGGTGCGCTCGGCCTGACAGAACTGTTTGGGTACACTGGAATGGATGGTGGCTGATATAAGATCTAATGTTTTCATATAATGAGCATTATTTATGGTCTTTTTTAGGGGCTTTTACAATAATGGCAGAATTGTAATTCTCACCCTTATCTTTGGTGTCTTCATATAAGATCAATTGTGACTCAAGGCTGACTGTGGACACCTCAGTGCAACTAACCAATCATCCCCATGTTGTATGACAGTGTGCCAGCTACTGAGCCTTTTGACAAGTGCAGACCAGATTTCACTGCAGAGGGTTGTACCCAATGATATGACGTGATATGACACTGTGATTTGTCCTCTTTTTAACCTCCTTGCAGCACCGCAGGAGAAGACAACAGGATGTGGCACTGGTCTCTGCCAGGAGTGGAGTTCAATGATACTAATACAAAATGGGCTCCAGATGAACCAAATGATAAACCATCTCCTGCAAACTGTGTGTGTATATATGAAAACTCATGGCGGGACTTCCATTGTACCAGGCATAGGCATGCCTTCATCTGCTACGATGGTGAGAATATGTTTCTTATAACCCAACTACTCACTGAATCACATATACACATACTAATGCTATTCATAATATTGAGTTATCCACCATATTTTGCCAAAATTCTGCCAATATCTGGACTGGAATACAAATAAATTAGTTCATGTTTCACAGGTAATTATAATAATAATAATAATAATAATAATAATAATAATAAGAGTAATTATCAAACAGTCTTTTATGAAACTATACCACTTGACAAAATGTGTATTTCCTTAAGATATGTTGATGTAAGTTTTGTCTGTTTATCCCACAGAAAGGAGGCAATCCAACAAGACATTCCATCTGATTAAAGACAAGATGAGCTGGCCACAGGCTCAGAACTACTGCAGAGAACATCACACTGACCTGGTCAGTGGAGACCAACAGTTAGAGGACAACGAATTCAAGACAGAGATTAAGTCACAGAAGGAGGTGTGGATCGGCCTGTTCAGAGACTCCTGGAGGTGGTCAGATGGGAGCAATTCCTCTTTCAGATACTGGGATCTGGAGTCAGATAACGATTATCATCACAATAGATGTGCCATGATTAAGTCAAATGGAAAATGGAGAGCAGACAAATGTGACCATAAAAAACCCTTCTTCTGCTATAATGGTGAGTTTTGCAAAGGTCCGTCTCAACTGTTTTCTCCTATTGGAGTATCACTGTAAAACCAGCCTGAAGATCCAGCTGATTTTACAGTGTTTATGTTCTTTCTTTATTTATTTGTTCCTTTCTTGAAAAGCCTGCAATGAAAAGTTTGGTTTTGTTTGCAAATTTTATTTCTAAGTAAAAAGTGCCATAACTAAATCAAACTGGGCTGAGTAAATCACTTGACAGAGTGGACTTTGTGTAATGAAAATAGCGGAGCCTCTCTGAGGCCTCTCATGCCCCCTACAAGAAGCACACAATGGTTCAGTTGGCCCCTGCACCTGGATTCCTCTCTAAAGGCAGCTAAAGCAAAGAGAGTGAGTGAGTGACAGCTCATGTTGCTGCTGGAGCACGACTGTCATCATGTCTTTACCCAACAAGTGCAAATCAGGCTTTGAAAAGAAAGAAAGGAAAGGGAGAGAAAACAAGCTGAGGGAAAAAACAGGATCATAATTAAGCATCAGTGCTACAGTGTTGTGAGGTTTGTATCTATCAACAGTCAACTAGCAAATCTTCACATCATGAACCATATATGAGCCTCTGTTTCAGGAACAACCACAAAGAAAGGAACAACAGCAGGTCCCTCATCATCCACTGTTACTGAGGACAAGACACAAGGTGAGCTCATGAAGAAGCTACTACAAGTGAAGCAATCATGTGACATCCAGGTTTCACAGATCTCATGGTAAAAACATTATTCCAATTTTAAGATTATAGTGATCAATGAGGCGGGATCTAATTAAAGTATGATCTATGTTTCTATTTTTCACTTTTACATGGTTACCTTGTGTTACTTATATGTAGTTCTTCAGTGTCTTACTGGTGTATTGTAGTCAGCTGTTTAAGCTGTTTAAGAATGGTTTAACCCTTTGAAACCTGAGCAGACTGACTTGATTTCTTACAGAATAAATGGGAAGAAGGCAATGAGCAACCAAAGAAAAAATGACCCAAAAATATTCAAAAAATTGGTAAAAAAAAAAAAAAAAAAAAAAAAAATTAAAAAAAAGAGAGAAAACAAGAAAAAGAAAATTTAAAACAAACAAACAAGAAAATGACCTGGAAAAAATTCTAAGATTTCTGTACCACTTTTTAAAAATAATTTCAGATTTTTTTTTTTTTTAATTTGGGGGATATTTTCTACCATGTTTCCTGTTCCCTTTTCCCCCCATGTTTTTCAAAGGAACTGCACCAAATTGCTCAAAGGTTCAAAGGTTTAAACACTTGTGAAAGGCGTCTGAAAGCAGCACAAGAAAAGAGATGTCGCCCAAGGGTTAACCCTTTGAAACCTGAGCAGATTGACTTGATTTCTTACAAAAACATGGGAAGAAGGCAATGAGCAACCAAAGAAAAAAAGATGATGCAAGAAATTGGTAAAAAAAAAATAAAAATAATAAAAATAAATTAAATACAACCAAACAAGGAAATGACCTGGGTAAAAATAATTCTGTACCATTTTAAAAAAATAAACAAATTTCTAAATCTTTTTCCTTTTTTTTTTTTTTTTACCAATCTGTGGTATATTTCTTAGCAAGTTGCTCATTGCCTTTGTTTCCCCATGTTTTTCAAAGGAACTGCACCAAATTGCTCAAAGGTTCAAAGGTTAAAATACTTGTGAAAGGCGTCTGAAAGCAGCACAAGAAAAGTGATGTGTGTTGCTTAGATTGGAAGCTGTCATATATTTGAATTAAAAAGAAATGAATCAGCATCATAGCAACACTGTCATGTGACATTATCTAATAATATTACCCAGCAAAGCTTCACATCATGAACCATATATGAGCCTCTGTTTCAGGAACAACCACAAAGAAAGGAACAACAGCAGGTCCCTCATCATCCACTGTTACTGAGGACAAGACACAAGGTGAGCTCATGAAGAAGCTACTACAAGTGAAGCAATCATGTGACATCCAGGTTTCACAGATCTCATGGTAAAAACATTATTCCAATTTTAAGATTATAGTGATCAATGAGGCGGGATCTAATTAAAGTATGATCTATGTTTCTATTTTTCACTTTTACATGGTTACCTTGTGTTACTTATATGTAGTTCTTCAGTGTCTTACTGGTGTATTGTAGTCAGCTGTTTAAGCTGTTTAAGAATGGTTTAACCCTTTGAAACCTGAGCAGACTGACTTGATTTCTTACAGAATAAATGGGAAGAAGGCAATGAGCAACCAAAGAAACAATGACCCAAAAATATTCAAGAAATTGGTAAAAAGAAAATTTAAAACAAACAAACAAGAAAATGACCTGGAGGAAATTCTAGGATTTCTGTACCATTTTTTAAAAATAATTTCAGATTTTTTCTTGCAATTTGGGGGGACATTTTCTACCACGTTTCCTGTTCCCTTTTCCCCCATGTTTTTTCAAAGGAACTGCACCAAATTGCTCAAAGGTTCAAAGGTTAAAATACTTGTGAAAGGCGTCTGAAAGCAGCACAAGAAAAGTGATGTGTGTTGCTTAGATTGGAAAGAAATGAATCAGCATCATAGCAACACTGTCATGTGACATTATCTAATAATATTACCCAGCAAAGCTTCACATCATGAACCATATATGAGCCTCTGTTTCAGGAACAACCACAAAGAAAGGAACAACAGCAGGTCCCTCATCATCCACTGTTACTGAGGACAAGACACAAGGTGAGCTCATGAAGAAGCTACTACAAGTGAAGCAATCATTTGACATCGAGGTTTGGCAGATCTGGCAGTAAAACAGTTCAGCTTTGGAGCAATATTTAGCCCCTTTAACCTGAGCAGATTGGCTTAATTTCTCACAAAAACATGGGAAGAAGGCAATAAGCAAACAAAGACGAAACGACCAAAGAAATTGGTAAATTAAATACAAACATACAAGGAAACAACCTGCTCATTGCCTTTGCTTCCCCATGTTTGTCAAAGGAACTGCACCAAATTGCTCAAAGGTTCAAAGGTTAAAATACTTGTGAAAGGCGTCTGAAAGCAGCACAAGATAATCATCATCACAGCAACACTGTCATGTGACATTATCTAATAATATTACCCAGCAAAGCTTCACATCATGAACCATATATGAGCCTCTGTTTCAGGAACAACCACAAAGAAAGGAACAACAGCAGGTCCCTCATCATCCACTGTTACTGAGGACAAGACACAAGGTGAGCTCATATTGTTGAAACTGAAAGTTCTTCCTAACAATCATTTGTAGCATTTTCAGCTGAGAGAAGTTTAGCGAGGCTATTTATCAAGTAGTGTGTTTTATTGTATGTAAAAAAGATTCAAAAGGTGTGTGAGACAGACATGGATCAGAGAGGAGGGGAAGGGGGGCCACAGAGACTGCTTATGCATAGGACCCAGAATTAGATGCTGCAGCCCTGTTTTTAACACACATAAAGATATTTGATATTGGCACCAGACACACAAGCAGTGATTTTAACCCAGTGCTCTCAATAATGAACTGCTGCTACGATCCTGTGTTTGTCTCCATTTCTTCCGTGGCAGATAAAATGATCCTGATCAAGGAGAACATGACCTGGGAGGACGCCTTATATTACTGCGAAGAGAAACACCATGACCTGGTCTCCATCACCAACCCTGACGAGCAGAAACAGGTCCAAGAGAAAGCCAAGAAGGCCAACAGTCCCTACGTCTGGCTGGGACTGCGCTACACCTGCACTCTGGGTTTCTGGTTCTGGATCGATGACAAGATGGTCACCTATAAGAACTGGGACACAGATGTACCAGCGGATGACTGTGACATGTCTGGAGCCATGGACAGAGGAGGAGAACATAAGTGGTTCAAAAAGAATGACAATGAGAAGTTTAATTTCATCTGTTCTACGTGCCAAACCCTCTATACTCACTGTTAGCAGGCCTTTGATTCATTTACTCACTTTGTTTGCAGTGCTGTGTTACTTTTGGAAACATTTACACTATAAGATGTGTTTGTTGAACGGCATTCTGGGACATGTAGTAATCCCAACCTGAGGGGGAGAGATGTGAAATCACCAGCAGACTTTTTAACAGCAGATTTAAATAGAGAGAAAGTAGCTACATTGAAGTCAGTTTCAAAGCAGCATCAGATTACTGAGGATGTGACCCTGTGATGGGTTTTTCTGTCTCTTTATTCTGATTCAACAACACCTGAGTTATCAATATTTGTCATTTTCTGAGCTTGTTGTTGTTATATTTTATTTCTCTATCTTTAATTCATCTTTTGAGGTTGTATTTAGTTTTCTGTATAATTCACAGTGTGTATGGTCGACATCTTTATGGTAGGAACTGGAATGAATACACCAATCTACAGTGTACTGGTTTGATTTTGCTCTCATGTATTCAAATATGGACTCATGAACCACTGTCTTTATTTTCTGAAGCCACCAGATGGCGCCGTCTGTTCAACAAAGGTTTGAAAGCACACTTCATTGCAAGTCCTTCAGCCTTTATCTTTAAACCAAGAGCCCCATGTCGTGGGGTCAGAAAATAAAGAAAGTGGTCCATGAGGCTTCATTTGGCCATCACTAGTTTCGATCTAGTTGGTATTCTTATGTAAAATCTTTGTTTTTAATAATCACGTTTTTGGAGTTTTGTGTAAACAGATAATTGTTTTCTCTGAGCTTGAATAAACTGTTCAAAGACAGAGTGGTCCTCTCTTCTTTTTCTTCTTTTCACTAAAACTAAAGCTTATTCAACCCAAGCTTTTTATTCTTGAACTCCGTTCATTTGGCAAGTGTGTAATGAGTCACTCCATGAAAATCAGTGCCTTTTCAGCTTTGAAAACTTCAAATTTAAATCAAAATAAAATATGATTGCTATTTTTTAAGTAGCCAGGGGATTAAAAACAGTTTAAAGTTACAAGAAATTGTATTGTGCCATCTCAGGCTGTGGAATTTAATATTTTATGACTGTTTTTCTCATTAATGTTTTAATAGTTGTGTCGAACATGTCACTGACCTAAGTATTACTATATCTAATATTCCTAATTAGACATATTTTTCATTCAGATCATCAAGTGCACCCTAATTTTGCACGTCTATTAAGAACAAAGATCATTAAGATAGTTTAAATTATAAACTACACACATGACAAAGTAACAACAGCAGAGCTCTCTGGGTTGATCTCAGTCTCTGGCGAACTGGGTAAGTGGCGTTTGTTTCATCTCCAAGGTAACGGATAGAAAAGCAAGAGGGTCAAAGTTCAAGGTGTAATCTTATGAGACAGTAGTGTGTCCTGACTGTGTGCATGCTGCATGCAACAGCACAGACTTTTAAATGGCAGCTGCAGCACCTTGTAAAAGTAAAAAGAAAGGCACCCTGTGAGTGAGCGCCCGGCTGATGGCAGTGGCAGGACAGGGGTGACTGCAGGGCAGGAGGAAGTGGCTGCATGTGGAGGTGTGCAAGTCTGAGGGCATCTGGTGGACAGGTAGAGAATGGCAGTGAAGGGGGATGGGTTCACATGATCACAAGATCAAGTCTTTACGCACCGCAGGCCCAAACTGCATGACGTCATCTTTGTTTAATTTAATCAGCAGAGACGCGACGTGGGAGATGTAAACATTATTTCAGATTGAGTTTTAGTTTAATAAGACCTGTGGACGTGGGGAAGCAGTTCGGCGTGTGTCTCCGCTCACACCGGGCAGCTGGTGAACCTGAATCTGGCAGAGAGTTGGAGGGAGACGGTGTGGTTTTACGCCACACTATCTTACTTGTTGTTAAACTTAACGCTGGGTTATTGCCCACATTAGACTGCCTGTATTAAGATGTTTAATAGTGCTTTAATTTCACAGCAGAGGCAAAGAATGCCGAGGCTCAGGGCACACACAGTCGTTACCTGGCTGTCCATGACGTCAGATGAGGGAGACGTGATGGTGCTCTGCAGGGCGCTTGAGTTGCGCGCGGCTGTCACAAGGGACGCTGAAGAGGGAGGAGCAGGGGCTCGAGTCAGCTGCTGTTGTCAGGCAAACAGCTCACTTTTAATTGAGAGGTGATGCAGAGGGACACATTTAAAAAGTTAAATTAGAACAAACATGTCTTGCAAAAACTTTAGGGGGATATATTGGCAGATATGCAATATAATTAGATGTTTTCTTTAGTCTGTAATCACCTGAAAATAAGAATGTTTCACGCGTGTTTTCGTAGCCTTAGAATTCTATCTACACAGGGAGCGGGTCCTCGACTACAAAGATCACCATGTTGCACCTCCGTGTTTCTACAGTAGCCCAGAACGGACCAACCAAACACTGGCTTCAGACACAGTCATTGACATTTTAGCAGCCCTTCTGTGACGAGCTGCTTCAGAAAAACATGGTTTTCTAATGTGAAACTGCTTTAATCAGTGTTATTACCGCTTTTAATCACCTGGTCCGTTTGATTTGGAGAGGAGGAGACCTCTGTACACTCTGTAAGGGTGTTTTCACACGTAACAGCCCTCTAAGTGGACTCAGAGCTGTGACTCAGCATTTTTTTGCACATAATGTGAACACTGCAAGAGGACTCAGACCCCCCTGAAGTGAACCAGAGTATGCCTTGTGCCATTTGAACACAAAGAGCTCCAGGTGTTGCTCTTTGCCATTGTGTTTAGCCCTCTAGATCACATGCTGTTGACCTGGGACGCTTGAAAAAACAGACGAAACCACGTCCGTCTGTAACGCTTGCAAGGACGCAGGATGAGGAGTAGTTTGGTCCACGGACGATACTGCACATCTCCAAATGTGGAATGTAGAATACATCACACAGCAACAGTGTGCAGCACAGAAACACTAAGGTTTTCCTCCAGTGTGAAGTCCAGGGAGGTGGTCTGAGTACGGTTCACTTCAGGGGGGTCTGAGATCTCTTGGGGTGTTCACATATGCGCAAAAAATGCTGAGTCACCGCTCTGAGTGCACTTAGAGGGCTGAAAAGGACCGAGTGTGAAAACACCCTGACAGAATGTACAGTCAAAATGTGCCAGTACAAATATACTGTACAGGCTAACCTAAAGACTTATTTACTGTCGTATGAATGGACTTTAGTTTCACTGTAAACTGATGGCATTGTTGACTTTGCCTGTGAGTGTGAATGAAAAGAAACAGAATAACAACAAAAATATGTTCAAATCATTGCTGGCGTAACAATAATTATATTTCTGACAATGCAAAAAATCTATATTTTCAGAGTAACAAACATGAGTTCAGTTTATTCTCCTTATTAGTGGATATTTAGGTATGACACCTTGTTTTCTGCTCGTTGGACAGAAAACAGCAAAGTGTGTTCCTCTCTTTATTTCCTGGTGCATCATGTAAATGATGTTCATGTCATCAATAAATCCTTTCTGGACTTTGGACATTTTTGACCTGAGTATTTTAATATGCAAATGCTGACGTCAGGTGAAGGCGGCTCAAAGAGAGCATCTACCTGGGGGACATTTTAGTCTTCATCAGCACACAAGGAGAGACACCAGAGTGAAGCGGCTGAGAGGACGACAGAAGATGTAAGTTATGATTCTGTTGTGTCACTTTGATATATTATTTATTGTGTGTGTGCAGAGGTGGACAGAACAGTAATGTCTTTTTTTCAGTATATATTTCACATCATTTCAAATCAAATCAGATTTGCACTTTGTCTTTTTGTATTTGCCAGATTTAGCAAACAGCTCAGCTCATTTGTGACATGTTTTATAATCACAGTTTATCATTTTAAAGTTTTAATTTCATGCAAAGTTCAGTGTGTTTTACAAAGAGTGGACACAATAACAAGAACACCTGACATTATAATGCAAAGAAATACTGTGAAGCTTTGTGAGGCCAGTGGACGTCTTCTTGCCCTGGGTTTTACCTTTCAGGCTCAGGATTTGGTTTATGGAGCTTTATGCAGCAGACATTACTCTGTGCTGAAAAGACACTACTTTCACTCCTCTTAGTTAAGCCTTAATATTGTTTTATCTGTGACTACGTGTTATCCTCTTTTTTCTCATTCTGGTGAAAGAACCCTTGACGTCATCGTGTCTCACCCACTCCTGAAACACAATATGTTTTTGATAGTAGCAGTGTATTGTAAGGTGAATATATGAAAACCAGAGAATAACCACGTTTCTGACAGATTAGGGTGGGGGGGTTTGAACCTCGTGGTGGGGGAGCCCTTCTGTGTGGAGCTTGCATGTTCTCCCCGTGTCAGCGTGGGTTTTCTCCAGGTGCTCTGGTTTCCTCCCACAGTCCAAAGACATGCAGGTTAATTGGTGACTCTAAATTGTCCGTAGGTGTGAATGTGAGTGTGAATGGTTGTCTGTCTCTATGTGTCAGCCCTGTGATAGTCTGGTGACCTGTCCAGGGTGCACCCTGCCTCTCACCCAGTGTCAGCTGGGATAGGCTCCAGCCCCCTCGTGACCCCTAACAGGATAAGCAGTTACAGAAAATGAATGAATGTTTGTTATTGGCTCAGCCTGATGCATTACATTATTTGTGTTTTATTCAAATAAGAAATTTTCATGAGCTGGAAAACAGTGACAGTTTCACAGTGTGAGTCTGTTCATGCAGGTTTCATCCTAATTTGCATATTAGCTGCTAAACATCATTCTGCTTCCTCATAAACTGGAGGGGGTGGTGACCTTTGTTTGTGTGTGTATTTCTTGTTTTTAATGGACATACAGTTAAGAGTTAAAATGTTTATTTTTTATTTTACTGACAATATTTGTTAAATCCATTGTGTTTGGTTCACAGCACACTGAAATATCAGTTTCATCTAACAGAGCAAAGATGCAGTGGAGTCTGTTTCTGCTCCTTCTGATGGGTAAGTGGATCATCTTATCACATATACAGCAGTGCTGCTGCTGCTGCTGCTGCTGCCATGAAATAATTTCACTTAAAGCTCATTCTTATCATGGAATAAAGAGCAAATCATCCAGAAACTCAGAAATCTAAGTGAATAAAGAGGCGTGGAGTAAGTAGTAGGTGTGTACTCATGATGTTGATTTAATGCTGTCTGCTCCATCACTGCAGTATTTCCTCTGTTATTAGGTCAGTGTTCCTTCTTCATGTGTCACCTCCATGAGTACCACTTTGTTGAAGAGAAGAAGACCTGGACTGAAGCCCAGCACTACTGCAGAGAGCATCACACTGACCTGGCCACAGTGTCTAACATGACAGACATGGAGAGACTCCGTGACTCTGCACAGAATCAAGATGGAGCCTGGATTGGGCTTTACAGCGACCCTGAAAGAAATGAGAGAGGGACGTGGCACTGGCAGTGGTCTCTGCCAGGGCTGGAGTCCAGGTATAGGGAGAGCAGATGGCATAAAGGACAGCCGAATAATTACCGTTCTACAAATGAGAAATGTGTGCTGATGGACAATCACACATGGAAGGATGTCCGTTGTTGTAGTTATCATAAATGTATGTGCTATGATGGTGAGAATATGTAACTAATAATGTTATTATGTGTATACAGCAGATCATCCTGTCTAACAATAGTTTTCGTTGACATATACCTCCTCTTTTTGCGTGGGATTAAGTAGAAACTTGGCTGATAAGGTTAAAAAATTAGATATTTAAAAGTCAAAAGTCAACTGGTGTTATTTTCTATTTATTTATTTACTTTTAAGTAACATTACTGGTAAGTGTGGTGATAAAATGTCTCTTTCTCTACATGCAGAAATGAATTCTAATCCAGTCCTACTTTTAATGATGTGATCCACCTTATTATATCACACACACTTTGATCTTGTAAACATGTGAACCTGCAGTGGATTCATTTTAATTTATCTCACGTTATTGTTTCACCTGTTTAAATAAGAAAAAAGGATTTTTATGAGATGAAATAACTTGTAAACAGTGTGTGTTTCTTAGTTTGTCTGTTTATCCCACAGAAAGGAGGCAATCCAATAAGAGATTCCATCTGATTGAAGACAAGATGAGAACCTGGCCACAGGCTCAGAACTACTGCAGAGAACATCACACTGACCTGGTCAGTGGAGACCAACAGTTAGAGGACGACGAATTCAAGAGAGAGTATAAGTCAAACAAGTACGTGTGGATCGGCCTGTTCAGAGACTCCTGGAGGTGGTCAGATGGGAGCAGTTTCTCTTTCAGATACAGGGGTCCACAGTTTTACGATGACTCAGGCAGTGAGAGATGTGCTGTGACCATGCTGAATGATGGAGGCAGATGGAGGGATGAAGACTGTGATGAGACAAAACCCTTCTTCTGCTATGGCGGTGAATATTTTAAAGATAATATAACACATGTGATAAAATATATTTACATAAAGTAATGTTACAGCTGTTATTTACACTGGCCTGTGTTTGTCTCCATTTCTTCCATGACAGATAAAGTGATCCCGACCGATGAGAGCGAGACCTCAGAGGATGCCTTATATTACTGCGGAGGGAATTAACCAACCCTGACGAGCAGCAATGGGTCCAAGAGAAAGCCAAGAAGGCCAACAGTCCCTACGTCTGGCTGGAGGAGAACTTAAGTGGTTCAAAAAGAATGACAATGAGAAGTTTAATTTCATCTGTTCTACGTGCCAAACCCTCTATACTCACTGTTAGCAGGCCTTTGATTCATTTACTCACTTTGTTTGCAGTGCTGTGTTACATTTGGAAACATTTACACTATAAGATGTGTTTGTTGAACAGCATTCTGGGACATGTAGTAATCCCAGCCTGAGGGGGAGAGATGTGAAATCACCAGCAGACTTTTTAACAGCAGATTTAAATAGAGAGAAAGTAGCTACATTGAAGTCAGTTTCAAAGCAGCATCAGATTACTGAGGATGTGACCCTGTGATGGGTTTTTCTGTCTCTTTATTCTGATTCAACAACACCTGAGTTATCAATATTTGTCATTTTCTGAGCTTGTTGTTGTTATATTTTATTTCTCTATCTTTAATTCATCTTTTGAGGTTGTATTTAGTTTTCTGTATAATTCACAGTGTGTATGGTCGACGTCTTTATGGTAGGAACTGGAATGAATACACCAGTCTACAGTGTACTGGTTTGATTTTGCTCTCATGTATTCAAATATGGAACATGTTACTATCTTTATTTAGGTTTTGAGCAGTGATGGCCAAATGAGGCCTCATGAACCACTGTCTTTATTTTCTGAAGCCACCAGATGGCGCCGTCTGTTCAACAAAGGTTTGAAAGCACACTTCATTGCAAGTCCTTCAGCCTTTATCTTTAAACCAAGAGCGCCATGTGGTGGGGTCAGAAAATAAAGAAAGTGGTCCATGAGGCTTCATCTGGCCGTCACTAGTTTTGATCTAGTTGGTTTTATTATGTAAAATCTTTGTTTTTAATAATCACGTTTTTGGAGTTTTGTGTAAACAGATAATTGTTTTCTCTGAGCTTGAATAAACTGTTCAAAGACAGAGTGGTCCTCTCTTCTTTTTCTTCTTTTCACTAAAACTAAAGCTTATTCAACCCAAGCTTTTTATTCTTGAACTCCGTTGATTTGGCAAGTGTGTAATGAGTCACTCCATGAAAATCAGTGCCTTTTCAGCTTTGAAAACTTCAAATTTAAATCAAAATAAAATATGATTGCTATTTTTTAAGTAGCCAGGGGATTAAAAACAGTTTAAAGTTACAAGAAATTGTATTGTGCCATCTCAGGCTGTGGAATTTAATATTTTATGAGTGTTTTTCTCCTTAATGTTTTAATAGTTGTGTCGAACATGTCACTGACCTAAGTATTACTATATCTAATATTCCTAATTAGACATATTTTTCATTCAGATCATCAAGTGCACCCTAATTTTGCACGTCTATTAAGAACAAAGATCATTAAGATAGTTTAAATTATAAACTACACACATGACAAAGTAACAACAGCAGAGCTCTCTGGGTTGATCTCAGTCTCTGGCGAACTGGGTAAGTGGCGTTTGTTTCATCTCCAAGGTAACGGATATGAAAGCAAGAGGGTCAAAGTTCAAGGTGTAATCTTATGAGACAGTAGTGTGTCCTGACTGTGTGCATGCTGCATGCAACAGCACAGACTTTTAAATGGCAGCTGCAGCACCTTGTAAAAGTAAAAAGAAAGGCACCCTGTGAGAGTGAACGCGCCCGGCTGATGGCAGTGGCAGGACAGGGGTGACTGCAGGGCAGGAGGAAGTGGCTGCATGTGGAGGTGTGCAAGTCTGAGGGCATCTGGTGGACAGGTAGAGAATGGCAGTGAAGGGGGATGGGTTCACATGATCACAAGATCAAGTCTTTACGCACTGCAGCCCCAAACTGCATGACGTCATCTTTGCTTAATTTAATCAGCAGAGACGCAACGTGAGATGTAAACATTATTTCAGATTGAGTTTTAGTTTAATAAGACCTGTGGACGTGGGGAAGCAGTTCGGCGTGTGTCTCCGCTCACACCGGGCAGCTGGTGAACCTGAATCTGGCAGAGAGTTGGAGGGAGACGGTGTGGTTTTACGCCACACTATCTTACTTGTTGTTAAACTTAACACTGGGTTATTGCCCACATTAGACTGCCTGTATTAAGATGTTTAATAGTGCTTTAATTTCACAGCAGAGGCAAAGAATGCCGAGGCTCAGGGCACACACAGTCGTTACCTGGCTGTCCATGACGTCAGATGAGGAAGACGTGATGCTGCTCTGCAGGGCGCTTGAGTTGCGCGCGGCTGTCACAAGGGACGCTGAAGAGGGAGGAGCAGGGGCTCGAGTCAGCTGCTGTTGTCAGGCAAACAGCTCACTTTTAATTGAGAGGTGATGCAGAGGGACACATTTAAAAAGTTAAATTAGAACAAACATGTCTTGCAAAAACTTTAGGGGGATATATTGGCAGATATGCAATATAATAAGATGTTTTCTTTAGTCTGTAATCACCTGAAAATAAGAATGTTTCACATGTGTTTTCATAGCCTTAGAATTCTATCTACACAGGGGGCGGGTCCTCGACTACAAAGATCACCATGATCACAGTCATTGACATTTTAGCAGCCCTTCTGTGACGAGCTGCTTCAGAAAAACATGGTTTTCTAATGTGAAACTGCTTTAATCAGTGTTATTACCGCTTTTAATCACCTGGTCCGTTTGATTTGGAGAGGAGGAGACCTCTGTACACTCTGTAAGGGTGTTTTCACACGTAACAGCCCTCTAAGTGGTCTCAGAGCTGTGACTCAGCATTTTTTTGCACATAATGTGAACACTGCAAGAGGACTCAGACCCCCCTGAAGTGAACCAGAGTGTGCCTTGTGCCATTTGAACACAAAGAGCTCCAGGTGTTGCTCTTTGCCATTGTGTTTAGCCCTCTAGATCACATGCTGTTGACCTGGGACGCTTGAAAAAACAGACGAAATCACGTCCACCTGTAATGCTTGCAAGGACGCAGGACGAGGAGTAGTCTGGTCCACAGACGATACTGCACGTCTCCAGATGTGGAATGTAGAATACATCACACAGCAACAGTGTGCAGCACAGAAACACCCGAGGTAAAAAAATGCTGAGTCACCGCTCTGAGTGCTGTTAGAGGGCTGAAAAGGACCGAGTGTGAAAACACCCTGATAGAATGTACAGTCAAAACGTACCAGTACAAATATACTGTACAGGTTAACCTAAAGACTTATTTACTGTCGTATGAATGGACTTTAGTTTCACTGTAAACTGATGGCATTGTTGACTTTGCCTTTGAGTGTGAATGAAAAGAAACAGAATAACAACAAAAATATGTTCAAATCATTGCTGGCATAACAATAATTATATTTCTGACAATGCAAAAATCTATATTTTCAGAGTAACAAACATGAGTTCAGTTTATTCTCCTTATTAGTGGATATTTAGGGATGACACCTTGTTTTCTGCTCGTTGGACAAACAACAGCAAAGTGTGTTCCTCTCTTTATTTCCCACTGCATCATGTAAATGATGTTCTTGTCATCAATAGATCATTTCTCGACTATGATAAACATCTTGGACTTCAGTATTTTGATATTCAAATGCTGACGTCAGGTGAAGGCGGCTCAAAGAGAGCATCTACCTGGGGGACATTTTAGTCTTCATCAGCACACAAAGAGAGACACCAGAGTGAAGCGGCTGAGAGGAGGACAGAAGATGTAAGTTATGATTCTGTTGTGTCACTTTGATATATTATTTATTGTGTGTGTGCAGAGGTGGACAGAAGAGTAATGTCTTTTTTTCAGTATATATTTCACATCATTTCAAATCAAATCAGATTTGCACTTTGTCTTTTTGTATTTGCCAGATTTAGCAAACAGCTCAGCTCATTTGTGACATGTTTTATAATCACAGTTTATCATTTTAAAGTTTTAATTTCATGCAAAGTTCAGCGTGTTTTACAAAGAGTGGACACAATAACAAGAACACCTGACATTATAATGCAAAGAAATCCAACAACGCTTCAATACTGTGAAGCTTTGTGAGGCCAGTGGACGTCTTCTTGCCCTGGGTTTTACCTCTCAGGTTCAGGATTTGGTTTATGGAGCTTTATGCAGCAGACATTACTCTGTGCTGAAAAGACACTACTTTCCCTCCTCTTAGTTAAGCCTTAATATTGTTTTATCTGTGACTACGTGTTATCCTCTTTTTTCTCATTCTGGCTAAAGAACCTGTGATGTCATCGTGTCTCACCCACTCCTGAAACACAATATGTTTTTGATAGTAGCAGTGTATTGTAAGGTGAATATATGAAAACCAGAGAATAACCACGTTTCTGACAGATTAGGGTGGGGGGTTTGAACCTCGGGGTGGGGGAGCCCTTCTGTGTGGAGCTTGCATGTTCTCCCCGTGTCAGCGTGGGTTTTCTCCAGGTGCTCTAGTTTCCTCACACAGTCCAAAGACATGCAGGTTAATTGGTGACTCTAAATTGTCCGTAGTTGTGAATGTGAGTGTGAATGGTTGTCTGTCTCTATGTGTCAGCCCTGTGATAGTCTGGTGACCTGTCCAGGGTGCACCCTGCCTCTCACCCAGTGTCAGCTGGGATAGGCTCCAGCCCCCTCGTGACCCCTAACAGGATAAGCAGTTACAGAAAATGAATGAATGTTTGTTATTGGCTCAGCCTGATGCATTACATTATTTGTTTTTTATTCAAATAAGAAATTTTAATGAGCTGTAAAACAGTGACAGTTTCACAGTGTGAGTCTGTTCATGCAGGTTTCAACCTAATTTGCATATTAGCTGCTAAACTGCTAAACATATTAGCTGCTAAACATCATTCTGCTTCCTCATAAACTGGAGGGGGTGGTGACCTTTGTTTGTGTGTGTATTTCTTGTTTTTAATGGACATACAGTTAAGAGTTAAAATGTTTATTTTTTATTTTACTGAATATTTGTTAAATCCATTGTGTTTGGTTCACAGCACACTGAAATATCAGTTTCATCTAACAGAGCAAAGATGCAGTGGAGTCTGTTTCTGCTCCTTCTGATGGGTAAGTGGATCATCTTATCACATATACAGCAGTGCTGCTGCTGCTGCCATGAAATGATTTCACTTAAAGCTCATTCTTATCATGAAATAAAGAGCAAATCATCCAGAAACTCAGAAATCTAAGTGAATAAAGAGGCGTGGAGTAAGTAGTAGGTGTGTACTCATGATGTTGATTTAATGCTGTCTGCTCCATCACTGCAGCATTTCCTCTGTTATTAGGTCAGTGTTCCTTCTTCATGTGTCACCTCCATGAGTACCACTTTGTTAAAGAGAAGAAGAACTGGACTGAAGCCCAGCAGTACTGCAGAGAGCATCACACTGACCTGGCCACAGTGTCTAACATGACAGACATGGAGAGACTCCGTGACTCTGCACAGAATCAAGATGGAGCCTGGATTGGGCTTTACAACTTGTCTCAGAGGTATGACACATACGTAGTGTAACTGGAACTGTGATGTCTGAGGATTACAGCAGATTGTGATAGAAATAAAGGGATGGAGTCCGCTCAGGTGCTCTTTTTAGCCCTCTTGGGTGCGCTCGGCCTGACAGAACTGTTTGGGTACACTGGAATGGATGGTGGCTGATATAAGATCTAATGTTTTCATATAATGAGCATTATTTATGGTCTTTTTTAGGGGCCTTTACAATAATGGCAGAATTGTAATTCTCACCCTTATCTTTGGTGTCTTCATATAAGATCAGTTGTGACTCAAGGCCGACTGTGGACACCTCAGTGCAATTAACCAATCATCCCCATGTTGTATGATAGTGTGCCAGCTACTGAGCCTTTTGACAAGTGCAGACCAGATTTCACTGCAGAGGGTTGTACCCAATGATATGACGTGATATGACACTGTGATTTGTCCTCTTTTTAACCTCCTTGCAGCACCGCAGGAGAAGACAACAGGATGTGGCACTGGTCTCTGCCAGGAGTGGAGTTCAATGACACTAATACAAAATGGGCTCCAGATGAACCAAATGATATTAACTCTCCTGAAAACTGTGTGTGTATACGTAATAACTCATGGCTGGACTTCCATTGTACAGAGCATAAGCATGCCTTCATCTGCTACGATGGTGAGAATATGTTTCTTATAACCCAACTACTCACTGAATCACATATACACATACTAATGCTATTCATAATATTGAGTTGTCCACCATATTTTGCCAAAATTCTGCCAATATCTTGACTGGAATACAAATAAATTAGTTCATGTTTCACAGGTAATTAGTAATAATAATAATAATAATAATAATAATAAGAGTAATTATCAAACAGTCTTTTATGAAACTATACCACTTGAAAAAAATGTGTATTTCCTTAAGATATGGTGATGTAAGTTTTGTCTGTTTATCCCACAGAAAGGAGGCAATCCAACAAGACATTCCATCTGATTGAAGACAAGATGAGCTGGCCACAGGCTCAGAGCTACTGCAGAAAACATCACACTGACCTGGTCAGTGGAGACCAACAGTTAGAGGACGACGAATTCAAGAGAGACATTAATTCAGACGAGTGCGTGTGGATCGGCCTGTTCAGAGACTCCTGGAGGTGGTCAGATGGGAGCAATTCCTCTTTCAGATACTGGGATCTGGAGTCAGATAATGATAAAGATCTCAAGCAATGTGCTACGACTAAGTTAAATAATAATAGGAATGGAAAATGGAGAGCACCCAAATGTGACCATAAAAAACCCTTCTTCTGCTACAATGGTGAGTTTTGCAAAGGTCTGTCTCAACTGTTTTCTCCTATTGGAGTATCACTGTAAAACCAGCCTGAAGATCCAGCTGATTTTACAGTGTTTATGTTCTTTCTTTATTTATTTGTTCCTTTCTTGAAAAGCCTGCAATGAAAAGTTTGGTTTTGTTTGCAAAATTTATTTCTAAGTAAAAAGTGCCATAACTAAATCAAACTGGGCTGAGTAAATCACTTGACAGAGTGAACTTTGTGTAATGAAAATAGCGGAGCCTCTCTGAGGCCCTTCATGCCCCCTACAAGAAGCACACAATGGTTCAGTTGGCCCCTGCACCTGGATTCCTCTCTAAAGGCAGCTCAAGCAAAGAGAGTGAGTGAGTGACAGCTCATGTTGCTGCTGGAGCACGACTGTCATCATGTCTTTACCCAAAAAGTGCAAATCAGGCTTTGAAAAGAAAGAAAGGAAAGGGAGAGAAAACAAGCTGAGGGAAAAAACAGGATCATAATTAAGCATCAGTGCTACAATGTTGTGAGGTTTGTATCTATCAACAGTCAACTAGCAAATCTTCACATCATGAACCATATATGAGCCTCTGTTTCAGAGCCAACCACAAAGAAAGGAACAACAGCAGGTCCCTCATCATCCACTGTTACTGAGGACAAGACACAAGGTGAGCTCATGGAGAAGCTACTACAAGTGAAGCAATCATTTGACATCGAGGTTTGGCAGATCTGGCAGTAAAACAGTTCAGCTTTGGAGCAATATTTAGCCCCTTTAACCTGAGCAGATTGGCTTAATTTCTCACAAAAACATGGGAAGAAGGCAATAAGCAACCAAAGACGAAACAACCCAGGAAATTGGTAAATTAAATACAAACATACAAGGAAACGACCTGCTCATTGTCTTTGTTTCCCCATGTTTGTCAAAGGAACTGCACCAAATTGCTCAAAGGTTCAAAGGTTAAAATGCTTGTGAAAAGCGTCTGAAAGCAGCACAAGAAAAGTGATGTGTGTTGCTTAGATTGGAAGCTGTCATATATTTGAATTAAAGAAATGAATCAGCATCATAGCAACACTGTCATGTGACATTATCTAATAATATTACCCAGCAAAGCTTCACATCATGAACCATATATGAGCCTCTGTTTCAGGAACAACCACAAAGAAAGGAACAACAGCAGGTCCCTCATCATCCACTGTTACTGAGGACAAGACACAAGGTGAGCTCATGAAGAAGCTACTACAGGTGAAGCAATCATGTGACATCGAGGTTTCACAGATCTCATGGCAAAAACATTATTCCAATTTTAAGATTATAGTGATCAATGAGGCGGGATCTAATTAAAGTATGATCTATGTTTCTATTTTTCACTTTTACATGGTTACCTTGTGTTACTTATATGTAGTTCTTCAGTGTCTTACTGGTGTAATGTAGTCAGCTGTTTCAGCTGTTTAAGAATGGTTTAACCCTTTGAAACCTGAGCAGACTGACTTGATTTCTTACAGAATAAATGGGAAGAAGGCAATGAGCAACCAAAGAAACAATGACCCAAAAATATTCAAGAAATTGGTAAAAAGAAAAAAAAAACAGAAAAAGGAAATTTAAACCAAACAAACAAGAAAATGACCTGGAAAAATTCTAAGATTTCTGTACCACTTTTTAAAGCCCCTACAAGGAACTTTTAACTGGATATGCAAAAGTCTCTCGTTTCTGCTGATGTCTGTGCGTGACCTACAACAGCAAATGAGACCATCGGTGTGAAGATAAGCTATTTCTATATAGTGTATATCCATACCTTTAGGAAACTGACTCCGGGTCCGCCGCAGGTCGCTTCCAGGACGAAACGATTTGTGGCACTCAGACGGCACACTTCATCTTACCTAGCTGCTTACATTTAGTGACTCTCATAAATAGTCGCTATTCCTCCTCCTCGACCCGACGTCCGCGGGGAGTTAAAATAGCAGCAATCATCGGGTAAAAGTTCTGTGAAAGCACTGGACTCGCCAACAGTCAGCCACGTCTCAGTCACACAGAGAAAATCCAATCCCCGGGAAGTCAGGAAATCCTTCAGGATAAACGTTTTGTTCGCTAGCGATCTAGCATTTACCAGCCCAATCCTGGCAGGAGCTGGCGGGTCCACGGCGTTAGCTGTCTGGGGAGCCACACACAGAGGCCGCAGGTTGCACAGATTCACCCTGCGCCAGCGGGGACGAGGAGAGCAGCGGCTGCGGCGCTGGAACACCTTATCCGGGCTGATGACAGGTACCAGCCAGGCGTCGACAGGGTCCAGCAAGTTCCGAGAAATAAAGAGGTGAGCCACCGCTCCATACTCAGTCCAAGAAGCCGTGGAAGTGCTAGCCAAACAGGCCTTCAGCCTTACCAGCCGACCGCTGCGTTTACCCCGGCGGCGGTGGCGCTTACGCCGGAGAGGTGGAGCTGGGGCACGGCAGAGATGAGCTGGGATCCCCGATAGGAGCGGGGGCAAAGTTTTCCCATCTTGTTGTTTCATTCATCCCCAAAACAAACACATGCGCGAGCCAGGTAAGCGTCTTTACGACAATACGTGCTAGAGCTCATGGGAATTGTAGGCTTCATTCCAGCAAAACACTACCGCTTTTGTCCACAGGGTTGCCAAAATCAACTCAAAATGAAAGTTCCTTGTAGGGGCTTTAAGAATATCTTTCTGATTTTTTTTCTTTTTTTTTTTGCAGTGTGAGGGACATTTTTTACCATGTTACCCACTTCCTTTCCCCCATGTTTGTCAAAGGAACTGCACCAAATTGCTCAAAGGTTCAAAGGTTAAAATACTTGTGAAAGGCGTCTGAAAGCAGCACAAGAAAAGTGATGTGTGTTGCTTAGATTGGAAGCTGTCATATATTTGAATTAAAAAGAAATGAATCAGCATCATAGCAACACTGTCATGTGACATTATCTAATAATATTACCCAGCAAAGCTTCACATCATGAACCATATATGAGCCTCTGTTTCAGAGCCAGCCACAAAGAAAGGAACAACAGCAGGTCCCTCATCATCCACTGTTACTGAGGACAAGACACAAGGTGAGCTCATGAAGAAGCTACTACAAGTGAAGCAATCATTTGACATCGAGGTTTGGCAGATCTGGCAGTAAAACAGTTCAGCTTTGGAGCAATATTTAGCCCCTTTAACCTGAGCAGATTGGCTTAATTTCTCACAAAAACATGGGAAGAAGGCAATAAGCAACCAAAGACGAAACGACTCAGGAAATTGGTAAATTAAATACAAACATACAAGGAAACGACCTACTCATTGTCTTTGTTTCCCCATGTTTGTCAAAGGAACTGCACCAAATTGCTCAAAGGTTCAAAGGTTTAAATACTTGTGAAAGGCGTCTGAAAGCAGCACAAGATAATCATCATCACAGCAACACTGTCATGTGACATTATCTAATAATATTACCCAGCAAAGCTTCACATCATGAACCATATATGAACCTCTTTTTCAGAGCCAACCACAAAGAAAGGAACAACAGCAGGTCCCTCATCATCCACTGTTACTGAGGACAAGACACAAGGTGAGCTCATGAAGAAGCTACTACAAGTGAAGCAATCATTTGACGTACACATCGACAACAGTCAGGTGCACCGTGCTGTCCAAGGTGCTGAGTGTGTCTGGAGCAGAGCAGGTCTCTGTCTCCCCGTGCACAGTAGTGTGAATATTTAAGTAAACGGAGAAAACATGTCTCTCATTGTTTAATAGCAGCAAAACAATAAGGCTTCATTCATCAAAGAGAGAAACTCGATCTCTCTCCTTCCCTCCCTCTTTTTCTCTGGCTCAGGTGTGTGGAATGGATCCTTCGTCTCTGGCTGGCTGCAGGAGCAAACCGATTTTTTATTTATTTTTTTTTTCCGTTTTTTTTTTACCAGCAGTGAGATCATAACTTTAAAAAATGTTTGAAAGAAAAGTAACCAAAGAAAATGTGTAATACTGAATATTTCGTTTGTTTACAAGGTATTTTGAATTTTGAAACCTGTTTTATTGACCTGTTCGTAATAAATTACTTTTTTGGGACTTTAAACATTTATCTCAGCACTGCAAGTTATTGATAACGAGAGGGTCAAGACTCAAGCCAGCAGCAGCCACATGTAGAAATGGCTTAACAACTAAACATTTCCTGCAATTAAACTGGTGAACTGGTTTATAAACAGTGTGCTGTGAGATCTGCTGCTGCGCACCTCACAACTGTGCATAATAGTCGCACGTAATGACCACTCCTCGTCTGTTACACTGCGCGTCTTTCATGTTTGTCTCACTGACAGGTGGAGAGCCTACAGATGGGTACCCATAGCTACGAGCCGCTCCGCCACTGACTGCTGTTGTCCTGTCCTCTCCCTCTTCTTTCTCTCCTGTCCTCTCTATCACTAACCTCTGAGCTTAATCATTAGCTTTTAGCTTAGCAGCACTCGTAATTGAGTAGGCTTTTGAACAATGCATGAGAAATGTTGCAGACTGTTTATGTTATCAGCCTGGGCCTGGGGCTTGTTGTAACAGTAAATGGGATGTGTTGTAACTTGTGTAAGTTAAACTGTGTCTGTGTGAGTGAACATCTTACCCTGCGATGCGCGATGTGGGGTTTGGCAGATCTGGCAGTAAAACAGTTCATCTTTGGAGCAATATTTAGCCCCTTTAACCTGAGCAGATTGGCTTAATTTCTCACAAACACATGTGAAGAAGGCAATAAGCAACCAAAGACGAAACAACCCAAGAAATTGGTAAATTAAATACAAACATACAAGGAAACGACCTGCTCATTGTCTTTGTTTCCCCATGTTTGTCAAAGGAACTGCACCAAATTGCTCAAAGGTTCAAAGGTTAAAATGCTTGTGAAAGGCGTCTGAAAGCAGCACAAGATAATCATCATCACAGCAACACTGTCATGTGACATTATCTAATAATATTACCCAGCAAAGCTTCACATCATGAACCATATATGAGCCTCTGTTTCAGGAACAACCACAAAGAAAGGAACAACAGCAGGTCCCTCATCATCCACTGTTACTGAGGACAAGACACAAGGTGAGCTCATGAAGAAGCTACTACAAGTGAAGCAATAGATGGTTGGATAATGTTAGAAATAGACCTCCCACTAAGCTGCAGTTTCATTTTTGGCCTATTCAAACACAGTTTCATTTAAAACATATATATATATCAGCTCACATTGTTTTTATATATGTAGTTCTTCAGTGTCTTACTGGTGCCTTCTTGTCAGCTTTAATATTTTCTTTCAAAAAACAAATCTGATCTTGAAAGAATCTTTTTAGAAAAAGAGTCCTGAAAAAAGGGGGATGTGTGTCTCATAATAAAGGTCAATATGATATATTATAAGCAGGTCAAGAGGCTGTGTTAATCCTTTATGCACGACTTGCTAAAGCTGTCTGAATATATTTATAATATATTATACACAGGATTTCACATTTGGATTCTGTCTAATTATTCCTTGAAGTAAAAATACATATGACCAGAAACAAAGCTGCCAGGTCTAAATTCAGTCTGTCATGTCACAACATGTAAATTACCTGCACATCTGATTTTGTGTCACAATAGATGGTTTCTTTAACTGTCCGGCTAAAGTGTCCACAAACTGTCCATTTCTTCCATGACAGATAAAGTGATCCTGATCAAAGAGAACAAGACCTGGGAGGAAGCCTTGAATTACTGCAGAGAGAAACACTGTGACCTGGTCTCCATCACCAACCCTGACCAGCAGAGATGGGTCCAAGAGAAAGCCAAGAAGGCTGACACTACCCACGTCTGGCTGGGACTGCGCTACACCTGCGTTATGGATTTGTGGTTCTGGGTCAATGACAATGCGGTCTGCTACCAGAAGTGGGCCTCAGAAGAAAAGACTGAGAGCTGTGACAGGGCTGCAGCCATGAGCAGAGAGGAAGGACATGAGTGGTTTGAAAAGGCTAATACTGAAACATTTAATTTCATCTGCACTGTAAAGTAAGTTTCCCAGGTCAGTGGTCGAAAGCAGCAGAAAGATCCTAAATGAGGGAAAGATCATAGTTTGAGTTTTTAAAAAGTTACTTGGTTAAAGTGTATCTGTTATTCTACTTTGTTGTGTGTGTAAAACAAAAACTATATATTCTTAAAAACATACTTAAACCTCCTCCATTTGAGGCTCCTCCTCCACCCACTCTCACTCACTGGTCACAGACTTTATATTTTTGGTGTGCTGCTCTTGACTGCAACAAGCTTAAACTACAATAATAATCTGCTCTCTGGGTTAACTGAATGATAATATGGCAAGTACAGAAATCACAGCTTGACGAGGGGAGAAACAAAATTACTAACAGACTTGTTCACTGCAGATTAGGCACTGAGTTAAAATGGCTGAAGTCGACGTGTTTTTATTTATTTAATGATTATTTGTACAAGGATAAGTATGTAACGCCAATGCCACACACCTGCATTTATAGCCTTAGTTAAGGTGATATTCACGTGCCTAGATGGGCCTTTAAAATACATAAAACATGTTGTTGTTCTTGTATCCTATTGTATGATTATCAGAGAATATGTCTAAAATCACAGATCTGGTTATTATTATAATGTGCAAAACCATATTTTGTCACAATTTGGAGTTTGATGGAAATGAATAATTGATTTGCCTATTGATGAATAAACTATATAACCATTAACCATGATGTTGTCTTTGTTTGCACTGTTTTGACTGATTGATTTTCATGCTTTACTTTTACATAAGTGGATCTGCTGAGTGAGTAGTTGAACAAGTCCATGGAGATGTGTTTGTTGGTGAGGTGATATCTTTCGACACTGGAGGGCGCACCTGAGCCAGCTTGTCTGCTCTCTGCTTTTAAAAGGAACAAGTGACCAAGTAATCATTATGCCAGCCTCAGTTTAACCCCATTAAATATACTGGAAACGTTACTACTGTCCATATGTGTTGATCTGCATAACTGTCTGTTAGAGCAGATAGACATTTTTTGCATAAGCACATAATATAAACAAACATAAGAGTATGTTTGGTGTTTCTAAAGAGTTTGAACAGAGAACATGTACTGAGGAGATTTTATAGTTGAAAAATAATCTTTGCTGCACTCTGGTGGACAAACTGTGTACTTACTGGCCAACACCAAGGTGACTAAGCTATATAGACTCATCTCCAGCCCAGTCACCAGAAGAAAATGTTGGCATTGTACATTTCTGCAAAGCATGGATACTTTACACTTTTATGATTCATTTGTACCATCTGCAAAAGTGACATAGTTCAGATAACATGTCAGTGAGCTGACAGAGTCTGGCCATTTTCAGCCGTGGTTGCGGTGACAAAATTTAAAATCCTACTGTGAACTTATAAAGCTCTAAATGGTCAGGCTCCGTCATATCTTAAAGAGCTCATAGTGCCATATTATCCCACCAGAACACTGCGCTCTGAGAACGCAGGGTTACCCGTGGTCCCTAAAGTCTCCAAAAGTAGATCAGGAGCCAGAGCCTTCAGCTATCAGGCTCCTCTCCTGTGGAATCATCTTCCTGTTGCAGCCCGGGAGGCAGACACCGTCTCCACATTTAAGACTAGACTTAAGACTTTCCTTTTTGATAAAGCTTATAGTAAGGGCCGGCTCAGGCTTGCATTGTACCAGCCCCTAGTTAGGCTGACTTGGCCTACTCTGTCGGGGGACCTCCTAAAATATGGTGTATTTTGTGCAAGAAATGTTTCAAAATCAGCGCGATGGGAATCAAGGCAGTGGAGTCCCACATGCACAGCGCAATATACAAAGCCTCAAAATCAAGCTGTAAACAAACGCCAGGTATTTCACGGTTCTGTTCTACTCTCCTCTCTACCGTGTCTCCACCCCCATCTCCGATATCAACAACCAGGACAGCAGCACCAAATCTCAGGACAGTGTTGAGTGTACGCCAATGCTAAAAGTACTGTGGTGTCTGAACACCGTGACAAAACACCAATCACACTAGGTCTGACCTCACTGAAGTGCCAGGTATGACCAACTTCTGCCTCGCAATCTGAGCAATGTTTACTTCAGTGCGTGCACCACAAGAGTGGATCCTGTTCGGCTCGTAGTGGTGTCTCATTCTGGTAACGTTTCATCTGTTCTTCAAAAAGGGTAGGCAGGGAGGCAGCAGGTGCAACACTCTCCCTGTATGTCTCCCCGAACAGGTCACACATCGTGGACAGCGCAGTGGGTGGTGTTGGCACAGCGGGCTCCTCTGTCGGCGTCTCTCCCTCCCTCGCTGCGTCCCTCTCTGGCCCGGCTCGTGCGCGGGCCATCTCTGCCCGAATGGGATTCGCAGTGATATACAACATTATTGATAGTATTAATTAATTATTAATGATATTCCAATTATCAAATTTAGGTTCGAACTTATAAAAAATATATATATTCGAACTGATTCTGTCGTTGGTCTTAAATTTCATTTCAAGTGGCTTTAAAAAAGTCTTTAAAAGTCTTAAATGTAACTTGCCTTAAGCTGTAGGAACCCTGAACTTACCTTACTTAAATGCAGAGCAGTGCACAGACATTTTGTGGCTCAAACATAAAAAAGTTTACATATGTCCAGCTTACATATGAGGTGTCTAAAGATCTATGTTATATGCACCTAGCAGCTGCTACACATATACATTTATAATTTACTTATAACAGGCAACAACAGAGAAAACAGTGCCACACTGTGCAGGCTTCAGTGGCCTATATAGAAAATAAGCATTTGAAATGAACAAATCTTCACACTAAATTGCCAAATGCTGTTCTCTAAATAATAAACCAAACTACAAGGTAGGCCCATGTTCTGATGTAACAATCAAGCTAAGCTCCTTCTGCTCTCCTCCTCCTTTCCTTTCTCTATTTTCCTCTTAATCTTTTATATAGTCACTTATTAATTATCATCATCATCATCATCCTCAAAAAAAGCTTAAAATATTCTAAAAGAATCCCAGAGAGCAGATGCCTGCAGACCCAAAGCCCATGTCAGATTTGTGTAAATTAATGATAATTGCTGTGGTGTGGGAGATGGAAACATCATTTAATGTAGTTTGTAAAGACACATTTAAGTGGGAAAGCAATTTGGTGTGTGTCTCTGCGCACATCGGACAATTATTGATCCTGAATCTGGCAGAGTTGGAGGCAGATGGTGTGATTTTACACCAAACTAACCTGCTTGTTGTTAAGCAACTGCCTAAATTAGACCGGCTGTATTGAGATGACTTAATGGTGGTTTAACTTCACAACACTGACAAACAGTGCCGATGCTCAGGGCAAAAATTATCCTTACCTGGCTGTCCATGAAGGCAGGTCAGGGAGACGTGATGCTGCTCTGCAGGGAGCTACATCTGCCTGTGTGAACTGTGACAAGGGAAGCTGAAGAGGGAGGGACAGGGGCTGGACTCACATGCAGATGTTGTGCACACAGAATGCTTTTAGCAAAGTCAGTAATGAAAGCCGTGCATGGATGTGTGTCAGGTGTGCAAAGTGAAAAGCAATGAGAGCAGGTGAAAACATGAGGCAGCCTCTATAGCCTGGCAGGCCCAGGTGAGCTCAATCAAGGCAACAACCCTCCCATGTCAGCCAGCTGCCTGATGAGGTTGGCTGGAGCATCCTCCAGGTAGTGATGGCCAAATGAGGCCTCATGAACTGCTGTCTTTATTTTCTGAAGCCACCAGATGGTGCTGTCTGTTCAACAAAGGTTTGAAAGCACACTTCATTGCCAGTCCTTTATCTTTAAACCAAGAGCGCCATCTGGTGGGGTCAGAAAATAAAGAAAGTGGTTCATGAGGCTTCATTTGGCCATCACTACCTCCAAAACAGTGGGAGGGGCATCCATTGGTTATTTAAGTTAATCTTAGATTAATAAATGATGCTTGTTTTAACTAAGTCTATTGACTCCTCTCATGTTCTGCGTATAGAGTACGAGCTGCTGCCCTCAGGTAGGAGATTTAGACTGCCTCATTGCAGACTGAACAGATTTAAAAATTCATTCGTACCTCTATCTATTTTAGTTTTTAGATGTGGTCCCTGGCACCAATACTCAATTAAAAGCATATTGTGTGCCCAGAACCTGCATCTGAGTCCAGCCCCTTCCTCTTCAACTTCACTTGTCACAGCAACAAATAGAGAAGAGGAGAGCAAAGGAAAGGAGGAGGAGAGCAGAAGGAGCTTAGCTTGATTGTTACATCAGAACATGGGCCTACCTTGTAGTTTGGTTTATTATTTAGAGAACAGCATTTGGCAATTTAGTGTGAAGACTTGTTAATTTCAAATGCTTATTTTCTGTATAGGCCACTGAAGCCTGCACAGTGTGGCACTGTTTTCTCTGTTGTTGCCTGTTATAAGTAAATGATAAATGTATAAAGTGTAGCAGCTGCTAGGTGCATATAATATAGATCTTTTTTTGCTTGAGCACCTGCCCCACAAAATGTCTGTGCACTTCATTTAAGTAAAGCTTAAGTTTTAGTGTAAAAAAGAGAGGACCACTCTGTCTTTTAACACTTTATTCAGCCTCAGAGAAATCAATTATCTGTTTACACAAAACTCCAAATATGTGATTATTAAAGACAAAGATTTTACATAATAAAACCAACCACATCAAAACCTAAATAAAGAACGTAAAATGTTCCATATTTGAATACATGAAAGCAAAATCAAACCAGTACACTGTAGACTGGTGTATTCATTCCAGTTCCTACCATAAAGATGTCGACCATACACACTGTGAATTATACAGAACACTAAATACAACCTCAAAAGATGAATTAAAGATAGAGAAATAAAATATAACAACAACAAGCTCAGAAAATGACAAATATTGATAACTCAGGTGTTGTTGAATCAGAATAAAGAGACAGAAAAACCCATCACAGGGTCACATCCTCAGTAATCTGATGCTGCTTTGAAACTGACTTCAATGTAGCTACTTTCTCTCTATTTAAATCTGCTGTTAAAAAGTCTGCTGGTGATTTCACATCTCTCCCCCTCAGGTTGGGATTACTACATGTCCCAGAATGCTGTTCAACAAACACATGTTATAGTATAAATGTTTCCAAATGTAACACAGCACTGCAAACAAAGTGAGTAAATGAATCAAAGGCCTGCTAACAGTGAGCAGTGATGGCCAAATGAGGCCTCATGGACCGCTGTCTTTATTTTCTGAAGCCACCAGATGGCGCTGTCTGTTCAACAAAGGCTTGAAAGTACATTTCATTGCAAGTCCTTCAGCCTTTATTTTTAAACCATCTGGTGGGGTTAGAAAATAAAAAAAGTGCTTCATGAGGCTTCATTTGGCCATCAGTACCAGTGAGTATAGAGGGTTTGGCACGTAGAACAGATGAAATTAAACTTCTCATTGTCATTCTTTTTGAACCACTTATGTTCTCCTCCTCTGTCCATGGCTCCAGACATGTCACAGTCATCTGCTGGTACATCTGTGTCCCAGTTCTTATAGGTGACCATCTTGTCATCGATCCAGAACCAGAAACCCAGAGTGCAGGTGTAGCGCAGTCCCAGCCAGACGTAGGGACTGTTGGCCTTCTTGGCTTTCTCTTGGACCTGTTTCTGCTCGTCAGGGTTGGTGATGGAGACCAGGTCATGGTGTTTCTCTTCGCAGTAATATAAGGCGTCCTCCCAGGTCATGTTCTCCTTGATCAGGATCATTTTATCTGCCATGGAAGAAATGGAGACAAACACAGGATCGTAGCAGCAGTTCATTATTGAGAGCACTGGGTTAAAATCACTGCTTGTGTGTCTGGTGCCAATATCAAATATCTTTATGTGTGTTAAAAACAGGGCTGCAGCATCTAATTCTGGGTGCTATGCATAAGCAGTCTCTGTGGCCCCCCTTCCCCTCCTCTCTGATCCATGTCTGTCTCACACACCTTTTGAATCTATTTAGCTTACAGCCCATTTTCGGAACCCATCGGCTGTATTCGGCATCTGACTTCCGGCAGACGGCGATACAGCCTCTGGGGGCAGACACCTGATTTTCTGGCATTCCGGTTTGATTTGGGCGGAGGAGGCGAATTTCCGTTTCCGACTTCCGTTTATATATAAGTAAATATGCTGAACCATTGCGATGGATTCAGAGTTTGCAGTGACGCCAATTATGTTCCGCCTCATTAGTTCACCGCATGGACCGTTTAACCTGGCAACAACTGCAGCCGGCTCAAACGTGATTCAATATCATGCGGACTACAAACAGCCTACAACTGGAAACCAGGGCTCTTTCGCTCTTCTTCCGGAGGCAAGATCTCCGGGGTTTGCCTACAGACTCTACATTCACTGAATGTAGAGTCTGTATATAGAGACTACTAACAGCCTAACATACAATAAAACACACGACTTGATGATAGTCTTGAAAACTGCTATGAATGATTGTTAGGAAGAACTTTCAGTTTCAACAATATGAGCTCACCTTGTGTCTTGTCCTCAGTAACAGTGGATGATGAGGGACCTGCTGTTGTTCCTTTCTTTGTGGCTGTTCCTGAAACAGAGGCTCATATATGGTTCATGATGTGAAGCTTTGCTGGGTAATATTATTAGATAATGTCACATGACAGTGTTGCTATGATGTTGATTTATTTCTTTAATGCAAATATATGACAGCTTCCAATCTAAGCAACACACTGATATCAGTTTAACCCTTTGAAACCTTGGGCGACAGAAAAAAAAAAAAGAAAGAAAAGGATTTAGAAAATTATTTTTTTTAAAATGGGGAAACGGCTAGGACAAATATATATTAATAATTATTCTCATTATTACAAATTTTAAATTATGGAACAGCATTATCAGTTTGTTTAGGTCATTTTCCTGTCTTAATTTCTTTTTGCTTTGACTAATTTTTTTGTTTTTAATTTTTCTTTTTACAAATTTCTTGGGTCATTTTTTCTTTGGTTGCTCATTGCCTTCTTCTCATGTTTTTGTAAGAAATCAAGTCAGTCTGCTCAGGTTTCAAAGGGTTAAACCATTCTTAAACAGCTTTAGCAAGTCGTGCATAAAGGTTTAACACAGCCTCTTGACCTGCTTATAATATATCATATTGACCTTTATTATGAGACACACATCCCCTTTTTTTCCATCTATTGCTTCACTTGTAGTAGCTTCTTCATGAGCTCACCTTGTGTCTTGTCCTCAGTAACAGTGGATGATGAGGGACCTGCTGTTGTTCCTTTCTTTGTGGTTGTTCCTGAAACAGAGGCTCATATATGGTTCATGATGTGAAGCTTTGCTGGGTAATATTATTAGATAATGTCACATGACAGTGTTGCTATGATGCTGATTTACTTATTGCAAAAATATGACAGTTTCCAATCTAAGCAACACACTGATATCAGTTTAATCCCTTCTTAAAGGGATAGTGCACCCAAAAATGAAAATTCAGCCATTATCTACTCACCCATATGCCGAGGGAGGCTTTGGTGAAGTTTTAGAGTCCTCACAACACTTACGGAGATCCGAGGGGAGAAGTGGGTAGCAGCATAACTGTAGACCTAATGGCTGACGGCGACCCAAATTAAAACGTCCAAGAACAGAGAATTGAAACCACAAAATATCTTCATACTACACGTCCGTAGTGATCCAAGTATCCTGAAGCCCCGACATAAAAAGTTGTTTGTAAAAACGTCATTTAAACTGTTATTAGCCTCATTGTAGCCTGTAGCTCTAACTGCCTCTGCGTACACTGCGCTGACGTGTGTGCGCTTGTGCAAGACCATGAGACATAGGCAGCGCCTCCATGTGTGTTCACGCGCTTTCGCTGGTCTTGTGCGCAAGCGCACACACGTGAACACAGTTCACAGAGAGGCAGTTCGAGCTACAGGCTACAATGAGGCTAAAAACAGAGTTTAAATGATGTTTTTCCTAACAACTTTTTATGTCGGGGCTTCAGGACACTTGGATCACTACGGACGAACAGTATGGAGATATTTTATGGTTTCAATTCTGTGTTCTTGGACGTTTTAATCTGGGTCGCCGTCAGCCATTAGGTGTGCACTTGTGCTGCTACCCACTTCTCCCCTCGGATCTCCTTAAGTGTTGTGAGGACCCTAAAACTTCACCTGAGCCTCCCTCGGCATATGGGTGAGTAGATAATGGCTGAATTATCATTTTTGGGTGCACTATCCCTTTAGTTCCACACAGTTCTGTCATTTTGCAATCAGCACTATTAACCCGCGTCCTCTATTTTGAGCATGGACATATGAATTTGAGATGTCTTCTTCATGTCGCGTGTCCACAGCGTAAGTGCTTTGTGCTGCTGTGCTGAAACTGACAGTCTGTGGACACTTTAGCCGGACAGTTAAAGAAAGCATTTATTGTGAACCAAAAACAGATGTATATTTCCTTGAAGTGAGAATACAGACAGAATCCAAATGTGAAATCCTGTGTGGAATATATTAAAGAAATTCAACATACATACACAAATATGTAGCACAAAACAAATACTGTTAGACAGACTCTTGCAAAACTCACCACCATAGCAGAAGAAGGGTTTTGTTTCTTCACACTCGTCGGAGCTCCATTTTCCATCCAGCAGAGTCACAGCACATTTCTTGCTGCTGTCTTCATCTCTGAATAACTCCAGATCCCAGTATCTGAAAGAGTGATTGCTCCCATCTGACCACCTCCAGGAGTCTCTGAACAGGCCGATCCACACCCAGTTGTTTGACTTATACTCTCTCTTGAATTCGTCGTCCTCTAACTGTTGGTCTCCACTGACCAGGTCAGTGTGATGTTCTCTGCAGTAGTTCTGAGCCTGTGGCCAGCTCATCTTGTCTTCAATCAGATGGAATCTCTTGTTGGATTGCCTCCTTTCTGTGGGATAAACAGACAAACTAAGAAACACACACTGTTTACAAGTTATTTCATCTCATAAAAATCCTTTTTTCTTATTTAAACAGGTGAAACAATAACGTGAGATAAATTAAAATGAATCCACTGCAGGTTCACATGTTTACAAGATCAAAGTGTGTGTGATATAATAAGGTGGATCACATCATTAAAAGTAGGACTGGATTAGAATTCATTTCTGCATGTAGAGAAAGAGACATTTTATCACCACACTTACCAGTAATGTTACTTAAAAGTAAAAAGAAAAACAGTAGTTGGCTTTTTCATATGATTATTTTTAACCTTATCAGCCAAGTTTCTACTTAATCCCACACAAAAAGAGGAGGAATACGTCAACGAAAACTATTGTTAGACAGGATGATCTGCTGTATACACATAATAACATTATTAGTTATATATTCTCACCATCATAGCACATAAAATTATAATTCCGAACGCAAGGGTCATCGTTCCATTTGTGATTCTTCATCCCCACACATTTCTCATTATTAGAACGGTAATTATTCGGCTCTCTTTTATGCCATCTGTTCTCCCTATCACTGGACTCCAGCCCTGGCAGAGACCACTGCCAGTGCCACATCCCTCTTTCATTTCTTTCAGGGTCGCTGTAAAGCCCAATCCAGGCTCCATCTTGATTCTGTGCAGAGTCACGGAGTCTCTCCATGTCTGTCATGTTAGACACTGTGGCCAGGTCAGTGTGATGCTCTCTGCAGTAGTGCTGGGCTTCAGTCCAGGTCTTCTTCTCTTCAACAAAGTGGTACTCATGGAGGTGACACATGAAGAAGGAACACTGACCTAATAACAGAGGAAATACTGCAGTGATGGAGCAGACAGCATTAAATCAACATCATGAGTACCCAGCTCACACCCACTGCTTACACCAAATGGGGCTCCGAGTCCACCTGTTTAACTTTTGATTGATAAGAAAGGTGAGCTGTCTGTCTTAAAAATGCTGTAAGATGATCACTTACCCATCAGAAGGAGCACAAACAGACTCCACTGCATCTTTGCTCTGCTGGACAAAAGTGACATTTCAGTGCACAGTGAACAGAACACAGTGGGCCTATTTTTTTAATTTAATTTTAATTTTATATGCTTTATTAATCCCCCTGAGGGGAAATAGGGTTATCAGTGTTATCAAACTGATTTTATTTTTCTGCAGTGAGTGCTTTTACTTTAAAACTTAATTTTCCTGATTGTTCACATAGTTTAACTTTTATTTTCACTGCAGGACTTTTGCAGATTATTCTTACAGTGTATTAGTACTATTAGGATGTGAATACTTCCTCCACCCCCGCTGCTGACACCACATTTACTCAGCATCACAGATGTTTTGTCATTGCTGGGTTTTTGATTTTCTTGTAACGCCTGTTCCAACACTCACAAATCACCTTTACTTTGAGTTTACTTAACATTTCATGGCTGCTGAAGTTCCTCTTCCAGACTTTTTGGGTGGCACCTCTCCCATTCATGGGCGTGTGCCAGAGTATTTGCACACGGCACAGCACCTGCTCCTACACAGCATTTAGGAGGTGTTACCTATGCTAATAGGTTACCTAGGATACAGTGGGATTCATCACTCAGCACACCTTGGTAAGAGCAGGTTGGTTAAGGTGCATCTGAAGTTGACTTTTCTCTTACCAGGATTTTAAGAGAAAATATGAGAGGAATTTAAGAGAATGTTGCTGCATGAGGCCCACTGAGTCTGATAACTTCTGTCAGTTTAAAGAAATGACATTTAACACTTAAAAGTAGGTCCAGTTTAATAAAAGCACACAAACAAAGGTCACCACCCCCTCCAGTTTATGAGGAAGCAGAATGATGTCTAGCAGCTAATATGCAAATTAGGATGAAACCTGCATGAACACACTCACACTGTGAAACTGTCACTGTTTTCCAGCTCATTAAAATTTCTTATTTGAATAAAACACAAATAATGTAATGCATTAGGCTGAGCCAATAACAAACATTCATTCATTTTCTGTAACTGCTTATCCTGTTAGGGGTCATGAGGGGGCTGGAGCCTATCCCAGCTGACACTGGGTGAGAGGTGCACCCTGGACAGGTCACCAGACTATCACAGGGCTGACACATAGAGACAGACAACCATTCACACTCACATCCACACCTACGGACAATTTAGAGTCACCAATTAACCTGCATGTCTTTGGACTGTGGGAGGAAACCAGAGCACCTGGAGAAAACCCACGCTGACACGGGGAGAACATGCAAACTCCACACAGAAGGGCTCCCCCGAGGTTCAAACCCCCCACCCTAAGTTTGTTCCAAACTGTGATTATAAAACATGTCACAAATGAGCTGAGCTGTTTGCTAAATCTGGCAAATACAAAAAGACAAAATGCAAATCTGATTTGATTTGAAATGATGTGAAATATATACTGAAAAAAAGACATTACTGTTCTGTCCACCTCTGCACACACACAATAAATAATATATCAAAGTGACACAACAGAATCATAACTTACATCTTCTGTCCTCCTCTCAGCTGCTTCACTCTGGTGTCTCTCCTTGTGTGCTGATGAAGACTAAAATGTCCCCCAGGTAGATGCTCTCTTTGAGCCGCCTTCACCTGACGTCAGCATTTGAATATTAAAATACTGAAGTCAAAGATGTTTATCATCGTCGAGAAATGATCTGTTGTTGACAACAATACATTTACATGATGCAGCGGGAACAAAAAGAGGAACACACTTTCCTCTTTACTGGAAAGCAGTAAGAAAGGTGTCATTCAAAAATGTCTGCCAACAAAGAGCATAAACTAAACGTTTGCTCCTCTGAAACTGTTTCTTTTGCATCGTCAAAAATTCAACTTGTCAAAATCAAAGAGAACCTTAACACACTGAGTCAGTATTATTGTTATGCCAGCAATGATTTGAACATATTTTTGTTGTTATTCTGTTTCTTTTCATTCACACTCACAGGCAAAGTCAACAATGCCATCAGTTTACAGTGTGTAGGAGCCTAAATGCAGTTTCACATCTGTAACTGTTAAGATAAGGGCACTATTATTGTTGTATTGTACCTTTAATTGCCCCTGTTTTACCCTCTCACCAGTAGGGGGAGCTCTTGGATTTGAGAGAGCTCATTGCAGTGGAGAGTGGAGCCACTCAGTTTGTGACCTCCTATCTCTTTTATCTTTGACCTTTGTCTTTACCTCTTTTTTCTGGATAATAGTGGATTTGAAAATGGACAACTGTCTCTGTACCAGCTTTGAGTTTTGAAGTGAAGTGTTAAACTTTATCAAGTGGTCGGCTGGATTTGTTTTGCATGTGGATGAAGATGAAGGTGATGATTGGAGCATTAAGCTACGGCTTCACTGATTGGACACCTGCACAGTGAAACAGAATTCCATTAGAATAGAGGTCCATGCACATGCCACCAGAATGCTCTATCATATTCTCAGGCGACTACTTTACATATCAAAAATCTTTATACATACAAACATATATCACCGCTTTGTCAGTGGCCTTTTACATTCACATATAACACACAAGGTATCCTTCTGCGTCTGCTGTTGACGTTCCAGGGCGTCCAACAAAAGTATCTGATTAGGTTTAGGCAACAAAAGCATATGGGTAGGTTTAGAAAAAACATCTTGGTTTGGCATTGGGGCGTGAACAATCGACTCATGGGTGAAAGTCAGGGATTGTTGGACCCATCCACCACCCCTCCTATTCACCCTATATGGACTTTCCTGTTCCCTATATTACATTGTTACCAGCAGCATTTCAACGTGACCCTGTCCAGCAGTGTAGCATGTTGTCCTGATAGGTGCTGTCCGCCAACCAGCAGCGATAGCAACGCCAAAGGTTACATCTGGCGCGTTACATACTGCAGTAAAGGTGGCTTTTGGCACCAGGCGGTGGTATTCGACAACCGGGTGAGTGAGAACGGGCTGGAGGGGGAGGTCATAATCCCTGATAAAGTTGTTGCTGTCATGATCTGTTTGCATCAGTTCAGCACATGAATTCAACAGCGTGGCTGCTAAATGGCCTGTCTCCCCCTCATAGTCTATATCTGACCCATTGAGACTATGGCGGGACAAATTAGTCAATGTATGAGAAACACTGTATTTAAACACTAGAAAACTCGTGCCCTTTTCCTACTTGAGTGGTGTATTCTGCATGATCCAGTGGTTGCGCCTATTTGAGTGGACCGACCGCCAACATGTTTAGACGATTTAGTTCCACGTTCCACCTCAGACTCTTTGGCGGGGCCACAGGGGCCGGACTCGGAGTTACGGGGGGACTGGCACCTGCTGGCCCCCCCCCCAAAACCACCATTGTCTGTCCGTCACCTTGATCCCACATACCCAAAACTTCACTCAAAGTGAACCAAAAAAAAGAAGAGTAGAAGGTTAGGTAGAACAAGAGCTATGTATGTGTATAAGTACATGTACATCTAGATGCGCTGTGTTATCCCACTGGTCACTATTGTTGCTGTCAACATGTTCACTGATTCTGTGACCCCACTGAACAAAGATGAGTAATTGCATATTAACATATCAATACTAGACACCTTAAAGACAATGTGTACCAAAAATCTCTGCCCAACCAGGAAGTAAACAGCTGTGGTCATGTGACAGTTTACACTGAACATGTGACACTGCATATATTTAAATATTTCATTGAGACCCTTTATCATTTCAATATTTGCTGGAAATGCATTCATACATCATTCAGTAACATTTTTAGAGCCTTCTGACTGAAAACCTTTTTTTGCTGTCACTATTGTTGCTGGTGGGATTAAATGGATGAACAGATCATTTTAATGTTAAAAAATAAATCCATGTTAGTGAGCACCTCTCCTTTGTTACCGAGATAATCCATCCACCTGACAGGTGTGACATGTCAGGATGCTTATGAAACAGCGTCATCGAGGTACTAACAGAACCTACTCCTGCTTCTGACTGCTCGTAGCGCTTGTGCAAATAATGATTGCACATAAGTGTTGCTTGTCATTATCTGAAATTACAATTTTAATTTGTATTGTGCTCTGTCATGTTCACAATACACAGATGCCTTTGAAACATGTAAGTTAAACATGACAAGAAATATAACACACTTAAATTAAATTAAACTTAAATTAGTTGGCATTTATCAGATTTAAGCTTCAGGTTAGGGTTCTTAAAAATGTGAATGAATTATTTAAATCGACTTAATACAACATTTTAAAACGCTGTTCTCTCCTCCTCTGCGCTCTTACGCACCTTTGCAGCCCCAAACTGCATGACGTCATCTTTGTTTAATTTAATCAGCAGAGGCGACGTGGGAGAATGTAGTTAAGCTCTTTTATTGATCACTTAGCGTGGTAGCGTCCACACAAGCTACATTTCCAAAATCACTTCTGAAGCTCAAACGAGGCGGAGATTTCTGTTATGGACTGAAATAAAACTGTCACTGCTACCACACAGAGTCACTTCCGCATGAACCTGACGGGGGACAGCCCTCCATTCCGAAACCCCGCCGTTCCGAACGACCCCCACTCCAAAACTGATTTTCAAGTCCATATCGAGTTTCCTGCATCAAACACTGCCACCCGCTCTCCGGCCGCACTCGCACAATTCTGAAACTCGTTGTACTACAAAAGCTTGACATGAATGTTCAACTCATTGTTTTTTATTGAAAATATGTCACTGTCTTCATTTATTATGTATAATTTCACTAGCAGCAAACACATTTAAAGGAGACGCTTGTCAAGTCTTTTTATGCGCGCCGTCCGTGGTGCTGAAATCCCTGCTGCAGCCGTCGCTCTCTGCTGACAGCAGACCATAGAAAATAAGCAGGGGAAGAAAGACCAGCGGTCTGTACAGCAGTCCACTGTGTTTGCCAGGGCATATCAGGCTGTGTGATTATGCACAAAGATTGGTTGGTTTAAGGCACTGGAGCAATTTCATACAATTTCGGACATTTAACGTGATAAACTAATTTCAGTTCAACATGGTCATTTGCTTAGAGATTCAGCTGAAGCATAATGAGTGTTATATGTCATTAAGATGAAGTATTTGCCTGTTTGTGGTTAATTATGCACATGATCCATTTGACCCCATCATGAATGGGATCTATATTCGTCCCTGCAGAGACAAAAGGATCAATGCGCAGCCTCCGTTTCCTTTGCGTCCGTCTCGTTCATTCAAACTTTGTAAACACGGTTGGGATTTGTAGGGGACATACATGTGTATGCTGCTCACTATACAATGTGTTTAGTAGCCTCATTTCTAGTCAAAACAAATCTCTTTACACTTAAAAAATAGTCTACTTGTTTCAAGCAAATTTTCACTTGAAATAAGTATGAAAATCTGCCCATGGAGCAAGTTGGGGTTTTTTTTGCTTGCAATCACAAAAAGATTTTTTCTACTTAAGTGAAAATTTTCCTGAAACAAGTGAAAATTGCCTAAAAACAAGTTACTTTTTAGCTGATGAGTCTTAGTTCAATTGTAATGAGATTTGTTTTGACAGAAATAAATATTCTTGGTAAGATTTATGAGTTTTACAGTGTACATACACATACATACACGCATGTACGTTTTTGACCATGTTGTGACTGTTTGAAGCAGGTCTTCATTCTTGCTGTTGTGGTTTGAGTCGTGCTGGGAGTTAGTGCAGCTCACTGTTCAATAAACAATTGAACTTAACTTTTTTACCTGCCCATCTGTTTGACTGACAGTTTTATTGATCAGTAAGATAACACTGACTTGGCGCGAAGTTGGTTCAATTTAGTAAAAAGCTTGGATGTAGTTGCACTAGTTACTTTCATTTTGCTGTAGCTTACCTTGCTACATTTCTCAGGGTGATAGCTTTGATGTAGTGAAGCTTCATTTAATATTAGAGTAACTAGTAGCTTAGCTCACCCCACTGGTGGGTTACCAACCATAGTTGCTGATTGTAGGTGACATTTTGCATGTGCAGGGGACGCAAGAAAAAGCCTTTCTTTTGTTTTTTGGTTGAAGCGAGCGTATCATTTTCATAAATTAATTCCAGGGAAAGAGCAGTGAGGTAGAGTCAGCAAGACATGGTTAAACCTCTGACCCAAGCTACGCATCAGAATGTTGCTCTCAGAATGAGCACCAAAGCTCATCACATGATTTCTAACGAGGTGGGCTGCAGCTAGTGATGGCCAAATGAAGCCTCATGAACCACTGAAGATGATTCCACAGGAGAGGAGCCTGATAGCTGAAGGCTCTGGCTCCTGATCTACTTTTGGAGACTTTAGGGACCACGAGTAACCCTGCGTTCTCAGAGCACAGTGTTCTGGTAGGATAATATGGCACTATGAGCTCTTTAAGATATGACGGAGCCTGACCATTTAGAGCTTTATAAGTTCACAGTAGGATTTTAAATTTTGTCACCGCAACCACGGCTGAAAATGGCCAGACTCTGTCAGCTCACTGACATGTTATCTGAACTATGTCACTTTTGCAGATGGTACAAATGAATCATAAAAGTGTAAAGTATCCATGCTTTGCAGAAATGTACAATGCCAACATTTTCTTCTGGTGACTGGGCTGGAGATGAGTCTATATAGCTTAGTCACCTTGGTGTTGGCCAGTAAGTACACAGTTTGTCCACCAGAGTGCAGCCAAGATTATTTTTAGTTTACGTTTCCAGTATATTTAATGGGGTTAAACTGAGGCTGGTATAATGATTACTTGGTCACTTGTTCCTTTTAAAAGCAGAGAGCAGACAAGCTGGCTCAGGTGCGCCCTCCAGTGTCGAAAGATATCACCTCACCAACAAACACATCTCCATGGACTTGTTCAACTACTCACTCAGCAGATCCACTTATGTAAAAGTAAAGCATGAAAATCAATCAGTCAAAACAGTGCAAAAAAGGACAACATCATGGTTAATGGTTATATAGTTTATTCATCAATAGGCAAATCAATTATTCATTTACATCAAACTCCAAATTGTGACAAAATATGGTTTTGCACATTATAATAATGACCAGATCTGTGATTTTAGACATATTCTCTGATAATCATACAATAGGATACAAGAAAAATTCAAAAGATGAATGAAATATCCACACTTCAAGAGAAGAACAGCATATGGATACACTATACTCATATATTAATAACTACGACAACAAGAAATGCATCAGTGTTATCTGCCATCCAGCAATAATGACAAAAGGCTGGGATCTTTTTACACTCAAACTGGAACAGTCTCTACAGAGGGATCAGTCATGTAGTCATGAATGATCATGTGCTTGTTGTTTTACGGTGCTTTATTGTATTATACTTTGCACCTTGTGATGTTTTGCCTGCATTTGTCTCGTCGAGTTCTGAGTTTTGTGTTCTTAATGTTTGTATTGATTGTTGAGTCTATGATTAAATTGTTTCTTCTTGTGTATTTGTCGTCATGTTTTATGTATATTAAAGGCCCATCTAGGCACGTGAATATCACCTTAACTAAGGCTATAAATGCAGGTGTGTGGCATTGGCGTTACATACTTATCCTTGTACAAATAATCATTAAATAAATAAAAACACGTCGACTTCAGCCACTTTAACTCAATGCCTAATCTGCAGTGAACAAGTCTGTTAGTAATTTTGTTTCTCCCCTCGTCAAGCTGTGATTTCTGTACTTGCCATATTATCATTCAGTTAACCCAGAGAGCAGATTATTATTGTAGTATAAGCTTGTTGCAGTCAAGAGCAGCACACCAAAAATATAAAGTCTGTGACCACTGAGTAAGAGTGGGTGGAGGAGGAGCCTCAAATGGAGGAGGTTTTTAAGGTTTTTAAGGTTAAGTTTAAGTACGTTTTTAAGAATATATAGTTTTTGTTTTACACGCACAACAAAGTAGAATAACAGATACACTTTAACCAAGTAACTTTTTAAAAACTCAAACTATGATCTTTCCCTCATTTAGGATCTTTCTGCTGCTTTCGACCACTGACCTGGGAAACTTACTTTACAGTGCAGATGAAATTAAATGTTTCATTATCAGCCTTTTCAAACCACTCATGTCCTTCCTCTCTGCTCATGGCTGCAGCTCTGTCACAGCTCTCAGTCTTTTCTTCTGAGGCCCACTTCTGGTAGCAGACCGCATTGTCATTGACCCAGAACCACAAATCCATAACGCAGGTGTAGCGCAGTCCCAGCCAGACGTGGGTAGTGTCAGCCTTCTTGGCTCTCTCTTGGACCCATCTCTGCTGGTCAGGGTTGGTGATGGAGACCAGGTCACAGTGTTTCTCTCTGCAGTAATTCAAGGCTTCCTCCCAGGTCTTGCTCTCTTTGATCAGGATCACTTTATCTGTCATGGAAGAAATGGACAGTTTGTGGACACTTTAGCCGGACAGTTAAAGAAACCATCTATTGTGACACAAAATCAGATGTGTAGGTAATTTACATGTTGTGACATGACAGACTGAATTTAGACCTGGCAGCTTTGTTTCTGGTCATATGTATTTTTACTTCAAGGAATAATTAGACAGAATCCAAATGTGAAATCCTGTGTATAATATATTATTAATATACACTGAAAGAGACTCAACAAAAATGGGCCAAAAATGAAAGTACAGCTTAGTGGGAGGTCTATTTCTAACATTATCCAACCATCTATTGCTTCACTTGTAGTAGCTTCTTCATGAGCTCACCTTGTGTCTTGTCCTCAGTAACAGTGGATGATGAGGGACCTGCTGTTGTTCCTTTCTTTGTGGTTGGCTCTGAAACAGAGGCTCATATATGGTTCATGATGTGAAGCTTTGCTGGGTAATATTATTAGATAATGTCACATGACAGTGTTGCTATGATGCTGATTCATTTCTTTTAAATTCAAATATATGACAGCTTCCAATCTAAGCAACACACATCACTTTTCTTGTGCTGCTTTCAGACGCCTTTCACAAGTATTTTAACCTTTGAACCTTTGAGCAATTTGGTGTGATTTCTTTGAAAATCATGGGGAAACAAAGGAAATGAGCTACTTCGCAAGAAATATTCGACAGATTGGACACACACACAAAAAAAAGATTTAGAAATTTGTTTATTTTTTTGAAATGGTACAGAATTATTTTTACCCAGGTCATTTCCTTGTTTGGTTGTATTTATTTATTTATTTATTTATTTATTTTTTTATTTTTATTTTTTTTTACCAATTTCTTGCATCATCTGTTTTTCTTTGGTTGCTCATTGCCTTCTTCCCATGTTTTTGTAAGAAATCATGTCAGTCTGCTCAGGTTTCAAAGGGTTAACCCTTGGGCGACATCTCTTTTCTTGTGCTGCTTTCAGACGTCTTTCACAAGTATTTGAACCTTTGAACCTTTGAGCAATTTGGTGCCATTTCTTTGGAAAAACATGGGGGAAAAGACAACAGGAAACATGGTGGAAAATGTCCCCCAAATTGCAAAAAAAAAAAAAAAAAAAAAATCTGAAATTATTTTTAAGAAGTGGTACAGAAATCTTAGAATTTTTTCCAGGTCATTTTCATGTTTGTTTGTTTGTTTTAAATTTTCTTTTTCTATTTTTCTCTCTTTTTTTTTTTTTTTTTTTTTTTTTTTACCAATTTTTTGAATATTTTTGGGTCATTGTTTCTTTGGTTGCTCATTGCCTTCTTCCCATTTATTCTGTAAGAAATCAAGTCAGTCTGCTCAGGTTTCAAAGGGTTAAACCATTCTTAAACAGCTTAAACAGCTGACTACAATACACCAGTAAGACACTGAAGAGCTACATATAAGTAACACAAGGTAACCATGTAAAAGTGAAAAATAGAAACATAGATCATACTTTAATTAGATCCCGCCTCATTGATCACTATAATCTTAAAATTGGAAGAATGTTTTTACCATGAGATCTGTGAAACCTGGATGTCACATGATTGCTTCACTTGTAGTAGCTTCTTCATGAGCTCACCTTGTGTCTTGTCCTCAGTAACAGTGGATGATGAGGGACCTGCTGTTGTTCCTTTCTTTGTGGTTGTTCCTGAAACAGAGGCTCATATATGGTTCATGATGTGAAGCTTTGCTGGGTAATATTATTAGATAATGTCACATGACAGTGTTGCTATGATGCTGATTCATTTCTTTAATGCAAATATATGACAGCTTCCAATCTAAGCAACACACTGATATCAGTTTAATCCATTCTTAAACAGCTTAAACAGCTGACTAGAAGGCACCTGTAAGACACTCAAACACCATCCATGAATAACACAAGGTAACCTGATATATATATGTTTTCAATGAAACTGTCTGAATAGGTCAAAAATGACACTGCAGTTTAGTGGGAGGTCTATTTCTAACATTATCCAACCATCTATTGCTTCACTTGTAGTAGCTTCTTCATGAGCTCACCTTGTGTCTTGTCCTCAGTAACAGTGGATGATGAGGGACCTGCTGTTGTTCCTTTCTTTGTGGTTGGCTCTGAAACAGAGGCTCATATATGGTTCATGATGTGAAGCTTTGCTGGGTAATATTATTAGATAATGTCACATGACAGTGTTGCTATGATGCTGATTCATTTCTTTTAAATTCAAATATATGACAGCTTCCAATCTAAGCAACACACATCACTTTTCTTGTGCTGCTTTCAGACGCCTTTCACAAGTATTTTAACCTTTGAACCTTTGAGCAATTTGGTGTGATTTCTTTGAAAATCATGGGGAAACAAAGGAAATGAGCTACTTCGCAAGAAATAGTCCACAGATTGGACACACACACACAGAAAAAAGATTTAGAAATTTGTTTATTTTTTTAAAATGGTACAGAATTATTTTTACCCAGGTCATTTCCTTGTTTGGTTGTATTTATTTATTTATTCATTTATTTATTTTTTTTTTTTACCAATTTCTTGCATCATCTGTTTTTCTTTGGTTGCTCATTGCCTTCTTCCCATGTTTTTGTAAGAAATCATGTCAGTCTGCTCAGGTTTCAAAGGGTTAACCCTTGGGCGACATCTCTTTTCTTGTGCTGCTTTCAGACGTCTTTCACAAGTATTTGAACCTTTGAACCTTTGAGCAATTTGGTGCCATTTCTTTGGAAAAACATGGGGGAAAAGACAACAGGAAACATGGTGGAAAATGTCCCCCAAATTGCAAAAAAAAAAAAAAAAAAATCTGAAATTATTTTTAAGAAGTGGTACAGAAATCTTAGATTTTTTTCCAGGTCATTTTCATGTTTGTTTGTTTTAAATTTTCTTTTTCTATTTTTCTCTCTTTTTTTTTTTTTTTTTTACCAATTTTTTGAATATTTTTGGGTCATTGTTTCTTTGGTTGCTCATTGCCTTCTTCCCATTTATTCTGTAAGAAATCAAGTCAGTCTGCTCAGGTTTCAAAGGGTTAAACCATTCTTAAACAGCTTAAACAGCTGACTACAATACACCAGTAAGACACTGAAGAGCTACATATAAGTAACACAAGGTAACCATGTAAAAGTGAAAAATAGAAACATAGATCATACTTTAATTAGATCCCGCCTCATTGATCACTATAATCTTAAAATTGGAATAATGTTTTTACCATGAGATCTGTGAAACCTGGATGTCACATGATTGCTTCACTTGTAGTAGCTTCTTCATGAGCTCACCTTGTGTCTTGTCCTCAGTAACAGTGGATGATGAGGGACCTGCTGTTGTTCCTTTCTTTGTGGTTGTTCCTGAAACAGAGGCTCATATATGGTTCATGATGTGAAGCTTTGCTGGGTAATATTATTAGATAATGTCACATGACAGTGTTGCTATGATGCTGATTCATTTCTTTTTAATTCAAATATATGACAGCTTCCAATCTAAGCAACACACTGATATCAGTTTAATCCATTCTTAAACAGCTTAAACAGCTGACTAGAAGGCACCTGTAAGACACTCAAACACCATCCATGAATAACACAAGGTAACCTGATATATATATGTTTTCAATGAAACTGTCTGAATAGGTCAAAAATGAAGCTGCAGCCTAGTGGGAGGTCTATTTCTAACAGTGACATCAGCCATTCTGGTATTTTCTTAAAGGGTGAAGAGCTTGAACTCGTAAATGAATTCAAATATCTAGGTGTCATTCTAGACCCAACTCTGTCTTTCGAAAATCATGTGAAGAAAGTCACAAGAACAGTCAAATTCAGCTTGAGTAATTTGAAACAAATAAGATCATCACTAACTGAAGAAGCAGCGAGAATGTTCATGCACTCTATGATCTTCTGGCATATTGAGTACTGCTTCACAAACTGGTCACTCACAGCAAAACAGTACTCAAACCTGTTGAATCTCTTTATAAAACCACTTTGAAGATCTTTGATAAAAAACCCTTCTCTTATTGTCACTGCAACATCCTAGTGCGCCACAATCTCCTGAGCTTCCACAATCTTACTACCTTCAAACTTGCATGTTCCGTAAATCAGATCTTGAATGGTGTTGCACCTCCACCTCTGAGTCAGTTTTTTAAACATGAATCAATCAGTAATTCCTTCACTAGAGCAAGCTCAGTATGAGACTGTGAAATCCCGTTCAGACGCACTTCATTCTCTCAAACTGTTTTATCTGTCAGAGGTGGTAAAATCTGGAATAGCCTGCCAATCTCCAGAAGAGATTGCTCCAGCTTTTCCATCTTTAAAAAGCATTTCAAAGACTGGCTCAAGCACAACCAGACCTGTAACCATTGTTAATGTATGTAGCACCTTTGTGATTATGTGCATTAACATGGGCAAACTAGCACTTTAGTACCAATACTACACCGCTTTAAAATTATACTCCTTCTTTCCATTCCATCTCCAGCATCTTCATCATCCTCTAAGAATTAATGTACTGGTCTCTGCATTGTTGCAACCCCATTTTTCATATTCACCCCCAACAGATTTCTCCCTAGTCTAATTTTATTGAAGTGAAATCGTGGTAACTCAACTTTTTATGTCAATAACTGAGAACTGCAGCACTTTACAACTCCTACCCACACTCCCATAAATTATGACTATAATCATGAACAGGTTTTGCATTGCTTTGCCTCACTTTTGACCACACATCAAAATCATGTTGCACTGTACTATACTGCACTAAATGTATTGGTCACACTTGTATTTTTGTTTTGCACTAGATGTATTGTCCTTGTTTTGTATTACTGTCTGTTGTGATGTCGTTCTGTAGTGTTATATGGTTGTCCTTCATTATCTGTTTTTGTTTGATGGATTTTAATGACTTTGAGGTTTTTTAACAGCATGCCGGAGGAGCACAGTTGTGAATTAGCCTGTGGCTAAAACTGACACATTTACAGAAATGTCCATTAATGTGCACTGTCCTCCTTCTAAATAAATAAATAAACATAAATAAATAAACAAACATTATCCAACCATGTAAAAGTGAAAAATAGAAACACAGATCATACTTTAATCAGATCTGCCTCATTGATCACTAAAATCTTAAAATTGGAAGAATATTTTTACCACTGCTTACTGGGGAAGGGGCTGAATATTGCCCCAAATTTGAACTGTTTTTCCCGTGATATCTGTGAAACCTCAATGTCAAATGATTGCTTCACTTGTAGTAGCTTCTTCATGAGCTCACCTTGTGTCTTGTCCTCAGTAACAGTGGATGATGAGGGACCTGCTGTTGTTCCTTTCTTTGTGGTTGTTCCTGAAACAGAGGCTCATATATGGTTCATGATGTGAAGCTTTGCTGGGTAATATTATTAGATAATGTCACATGACAGTGTTGCTGTGATGATGATTATCTTGTGCTGCTTTCAGACGCCTTTCACAAGTATTTAAACCTTTGAACCTTTGAGCAATTTGGTGCAGTTCCTTTGACAAACATGGGGGAAAAGACACGGTAGAAAATGTCCCCCAAATTGCAAAACAACAAAAACAAAACAAAACAAAAAGAAAATCAGAAAATATTTCTAAAAAATGGTACAGAAATCTTTCCCAGGTCATTTTCTTGTTTGTTTCTTTTCAATTTTCTCTCTGTCTCTTTTTTTTTCTTTTTACCAATTTCTCTGAATATTTTTGGGTCATATTTTCTTATAGTGTTGCCATGATACCAAAATCTTTGTTTCGGTACCAATACCAATATGAATTTCGATACTTTTTGATATTTTCGATACTCTTCCTAAGGAAAAGTCTTTTTGGATACAAACCTTTAGAATAATAAATAGTAGGGGTGAAACGGTACCAAAAAATCATGGTTTGGTAAGTAGCTCGGTACGGACGTCACGGTTTGGTTGCTCAAATGTTTCACCAAGTTAGTGTTGTCTCGTGTTGTCTCCCTTTGCGAGGCAGACTTTCTCTTGCCTTTTTTCACGTGCACCAGCTGCGAATGTTGATACAGGTGTTGTCATACACACCACTTGCGCAATCTGTGCTCCAATAGGAACAAGGAAGGCGTTTGTGTGCATACATGAAATGAATAAATTAATGAACTGAATCAATTTAAAAAGTACCGGTATTTTCCAAATGCAGTATAGTACCGTTTGGAATACTCTAGTACCGCGGTACTATTTTAGTACCAGTATACCGTGCAACACTATTTTCTTTATTTGCTCATTGCCTTCTTCCCATTTATTCTGTAAGAAATCAAGTCAGTCTGCTCAGGTTTCAAAGGGTTAAACCATTCTTAAACAGCTTAAACAGCTGACTACAATACACCAGTAAGACACTGAAGAACTACATATAAGTAACACAAGGTAACCATGTAAAAGTGAAAAATAGAAACATAGATCATACTTTAATTAGATCCCGCCTCATTGATCACTATAATCTTAAAATTGGAATAATGTTTTTACCATGAGATCTGTGAAACCTGGATGTCACATGATTGCTTCACTTGTAGTAGCTTCTTCATGAGCTCACCTTGTGTCTTGTCCTCAGTAACAGTGGATGATGAGGGACCTGCTGTTGTTCCTTTCTTTGTGGTTGTTCCTGAAACAGAGGCTCATATATGGTTCATGATGTGAAGCTTTGCTGGGTAATATTATTAGATAATGTCACATGACAGTGTTGCTATGATGCTGATTCATTTCTTTTTAATTCAAATATATGACAGCTTCCAATCTAAGCAACACACATCACTTTTCTTGTGCTGCTTTCAGACGCCTTTCACAAGTATTTTAACCTTTGAACCTTTGAGCAATTTGGTGTGATTTCTTTGAAAATCATGGGGAAACAAAACTCTAAAAAAAGAAAAGGATTGAGAAAATTATTTTTTTTAAATGGGGAAACAGCTAGGAAAAATATATATTAATAATTATTCTCATTATTACAAATTTAAAATTATGGAACAGAATTATTAGATTTTTTTAGGTCACATTCTTGTTAGTTTCTTTTTAATTTCTTTTTGCTTTGACTAATTTTATTGTTTTTAATTTTCTCTTTTTACTTATTTCTTGCAATTTCTTGGGTCATTTTTTCTTTGGTTGCTCATTGCCTTCTTCCATGTTTTTGTATGAAATCAAGTCAGTCTGCTCAGGTTTCAAACAGTTAAACCATTCTTAAACAGCTTTAGAAAGTCGTGCATAAAGGATTAACACAGCCTCTTGACCTGCTTATAATATATCATATTGACCTTTATTATGAGACACACATCCCCCTTTTTTCAGTACTCTTTTTCTAAAAAGATTCTTTCAAGATCAGATTTGTTTTTTGAAAGAAAATATTAAAGCTGACAAGAAGGCACCAGTAAGACACTGAAGAACTACATATATAAAAACAATGTGAGCGGATATATATATGTTTTAAATGAAACTGTGTTTGAATAGGCCAAAAATGAAACTGCAGCTTAGTGGGAGGTCTATTTCTAACATTATCCAACCATCTATTGCTTCACTTGTAGTAGCTTCTTCATGAGCTCACCTTGTGTCTTGTCCTCAGTAACAGTGGATGATGAGGGACCTGCTGTTGTTCCTTTCTTTGTGGTTGTTCCTGAAACAGAGGCTCATATATGGTTCATGATGTGAAGCTTTGCTGGGTAATATTATTAGATAATGTCACATGACAGTGTTGCTATGATGCTGATTCATTTCTTTTTAATTCAAATATATGACAGCTTCCAATCTAAGCAACACACATCACTTTTCTTGTGCTGCTTTCAGACACCTTTCACAAGTAAAAGATTCTTTCAAGATCAGATTTGTTTTTTAAAGAAAATAATAAAGAAAGCATTTATTGTGAACCAAAAACAGATGTATATTTCCTTGAAGTGAGAATACAGACAGAATCCAAATGTGAAATCCTGTGTGGAATATATTAAAGAAATTCAACATACATACACAAATATATAGCACAAAACAAATGCTGTTAGACAGACTCTTGCAAAACTCACCATCATAGCAGAAGAAGGGTTTTGTTTTATTACACTCGTCGGAGCTCCATTTTCCATCCAGCAGAGTCACAGCACATTTCTTGCTGCTGTCTTCATCTCTGAATAACTCCAGATCCCAGTATCTGAAAGAGTGATTGCTCCCATCTGACCACCTCCAGGAGTCTCTGAACAGGCCGATCCACACGTACGTGCCGATCCACACCCGCTTTTTTGATTTATGCTCTCTCTTGAATTTGTCGTCCTCTAACTGTTCTAACTGTTGGTCTCCACTGACCAGGTCAGTGTGATGTTCTCTGCAGTAGTTCTGAGCCTGTGGCCAGCTCATCTTGTCTTCAATCAGATGGAATCTCTTGTTGGATTGCCTCCTTTCTGTGGGATAAACAGACAAACTAAGAAACACACACTGTTTACAAGTTATTTCATCTCATAAAAATCCTTTTTTCTTATTTAAACAGGTGAAACAATAACGTGAGATAAATTAAAATGAATCCACTGCAGGTTCACATGTTTACAAGATCAAAGTGTGTGATATAATAAGGTGGATCACATCATTAAAAGTAGGACTGGATTAGAATTCATTTCTGCATGTAGAGAAAGAGACATTTTATCACCACACTTACCAGTAATGTTACTTAAAAGTAAATACATAAATAGAAAATAACACCAGTTGACTTTTGACTTTTAGCCAAGTTTCTACTTAATCCCACACAAAAAGAGGAGGTATATGTCAACGAAAACTATTGTTAGACAGGATGATCTGCTGTATACACATAATAACATTATTAGTTACATATTCTCACCATCATAGCAGATAAATTTACGATTCCTAGAACAAGGGATATCCTTCCATTTGTGATTGTACATCCGCACACATTTCTCAGGGCTGCTCTCATCATTCGGCTCTCCCTCACGCCATCTACTCTCCCTATCATTGAACTCCAGCCCTGGCAGAGACCACTGCCAGTGCCACATCCCTCTCTCATTTCTTTCAGGGTCGCTGTAAAGCCCAATCCAGGCTCCATCTTGATTCTGTGCAGAGTCACGGAGTCTCTCCATGTCTGTCATGTTAGACACTGTGGCCAGGTCAGTGTGATGCTCTCTGCAGTACTGCTGGGCTTCAGTCCAGTTCTTCTTCTCTTCAACAAAGTGGTACTCATGGAGGTGACACATAAAGAAGGAACACTGACCTAATAACAGAGGAAATACTGCAGTGATGGAGCAGACAGCATTAAATCAACATCATGAGTACCCAGCTCACACCCACTGCTTACACCAAATGGGGCTCTGAGTCCACCTGTTTAACTTTTGATTGATAAGAAAGGTGAGCTGTCTGTCTTAAAAATGCTGTAAGATGATCACTTACCCATCAGAAGGAGCACAAACAGACTCCACTGCATCTTTGCTCTGTTGGACAAAAGTGACATTTCAGTGCACAGTGAACAGAACACAGTGGGCCTATTTTTTTAATTTAATTTGAATTTTATATGCTTTATTAATCCCCCTGAGGGGAAATAGGGTTATCAGTGTTATCAAACTGATTTTATTTTTCTGCAGTGAGTTCTTTTACTTTAAAATTTAATTTTCCTGATTGTTCACATAGTTTAACTTTTATTTTCACTGCAGGACTTTTGCAGATTATTCTTACAGTGTATTAGTACTATTAGGATGTGAATACTTCCTCCACCCCTGCTGCTGACACCACATTTACTCAGCATCACAGATGTTTTGTCATTGCTGGGTTTTTGATTTTCTTGTAACGCCTGTTCCAACACTCACAAGTCACCTTTACTTTGAGTTTACTTAACATTTCATCGCTGCTGAAGTTCCTCTTCCAGGCTTTTTGGGTGGCACCTCTCCCATTCATGGGCGTGTGCCAGAGTATTTGCACATGTCACAGCATTTAGGAGGTGTTACCTATGCTAATAGGTTACCTAGGATACAGTGGGATTCATCAATCAGTACACCTTGGTAAGAGCAGGTTGGTTAAGGTGCATCTGAAGTTGACTTTTCTCTTACCAGGATTTTAAGAGAAAATATGAGAGGAATTTAAGAGAATGTTGCTGCATGAGGCCCACTGAGTCTGATAACTTCTGTCAGTTTAAAGAAATGACATTTAACACTTAAAAGTAGGTCCAGTTTAATAAAAACACACAAACAAAGGTCACCACCCCCTCCAGTTTATGAGGAAGCAGAATGATGTTTAGCAGCTAATATGCAAATTAGGATGAAACCTGCATGAACACACTCACACTGTGAAACTGTCACTGTTTTCCAGCTCATGAAAATTTCTTATTTGAATAAAACACAAATAATGTAATGCATCAGGCTGAGCCAATAACAAACATTCATTCATTTTCTGTAACTGCTTATCCTGTTAGGGGTCACGAGGGGGCTGGAGCCTATCCCAGCTGACACTGGGTGAGAGGCAGGGTGCACCCTGGACAGGTCACCAGACTATCACAGGGCTGACACATAGAGACAGACAACCATTCACACTCACATTCACACCTACGGACAATTTAGAGTCACCAATTAACCTGCATGTCTTTGGACTGTGGGAGGAAACCAGAGCACCTGGAGAAAACCCACGCTGACACGGGGAGAACATGCAAGCTCCACACAGAAGGGCTCCCCCACCCCAAGGTTCAAACCCCCCACCCTAAGTTTGTTCCAAACTGTGATTATAAAACATGTCACAAATGAGTTGAGCTGTTTGCTAAATCTGGCAAATACAAAAAGACAAAGTGCAAATCTGATTTGATTTGAAATGATGTGAAATATATACTGAAAAAAAGACATTACTGTTCTGTCCACCTCTGCACACACACAATAAATAATATATCAAAGTGACACAACAGAATCATAACTTACATCTTCTGTCCTCCTCTCAGCCGCTTCACTCTGGTGTCTCTCCTTGTGTGCTGATGAAGATTAAAATGTCCCCCAGGTAGATGCTCTCTTTGAGCCGCCTTCACCTGACGTCAGCATTTGAATATTAAAATACTGAAGTCCAAGATGTTTATCATAGTCGAGAAAGGATCTGTTGTTGACAACAATACATTTACATGATGCAGCGGGAACAAAAAGAGGAACACACTTTCCTCTTTACTGGAAAGCAGTAAGAAAGGTGTCATTCAAAAATGTCCGCCAACAAAGAGCATAAACTAAACGCTTTGCTCCTCTGAAACTGTTTCTTTTGCATCGTCAAAAATTCAGCTTGTCAAAATCAAAGAGAACCTTAACACACTGAGTCAGTATTATTGTTATGCCAGCAATGATTTGAACATATTTTTGTTGTTATTCTGTTTCTTTTCATTCACACTCACAGGCAAAGTCAACAATGCCATCAGTTTACAGTGTGTAGGAGCCTAAATGCAGTTTCACATCTGTAACTGTTAAGATAAGGGCACTATTATTGTTGTATTGTACCTTTAATTGCCCCTGTTTTACCCTCTCACCAGTAGGAGGAGCTCTTGGATTTGAGAGAGCTCATTGCAGTGGAGAGTGGAGCCACTCAGTTTGTGACCTCCTATCTCTTTTATCTTTGACCTTTGTCTTTACCTCTTTTTTTCTGGATAATAGTGGATTTGAAAATGGACAACTGTCTCTGTACCAGCTTTGAGTTTTGAAGTGAAGTGTTAAACTTTATCAAGTGGTCGGCTGGATTTGTTTTGCATGTGGATGAAGACGAAGGTGATGATTGGAGCATTAAGCTACGGCTTCACTGATTGGACACCTGCACAGTGAAGACGTGCAAGGTATCCTTCTGCGTCTGCTGTTGACGTTCCAGGACGTCAACAAAAGTACACGATTAGGTTTAGGCAACAAAAGCATATGGGTAGGTTTAGAAAAAAAACATCTTGGTTTGGCAACACTCGACTCGTGGGTAAAAGTCCAAGGATTGTTGGACCCATCCACCACCCCTCCTATTCACCCTATATGGACTTTCCTGCTCCTTATATTACACCGTTACCAGCAGCATTTCAACGTGACCCTGTCCAGCAGTGTAGCATGCTGTCCTGATAGGTGCTGTCCCGCCAACCAGCAGCGTATCATAGCAACGCCAAAGGTTACATCTGGCCGCGTTACATACTGCAGTAAAAGGTGGCTTTTGGCACCAGAGCGGTGGTATTCGACGACTTCGGAGTGAGAACGGGCTGGAGGAGGAGGTCATAATCCCTGATAAAGTTGTTGCTGTCATGATCTGTTTGCATCAGTTCAGCACATGAATTCAACAGCGTGGCTGCTAAATGACCTGTCTCCCCCTCATAGTCTATATCTGACCCATTGAGACTATGGCGGGACAAATGAGTCAATGTATGAGAAACACTGTATTTAAACACTAGAAAACTCGTGCCCTTTTCCTCCTTGTGTGGTGTATTCTGCATGATCCAGTGGGTGCGCCTCTTTAAGTGGTCCGACCGGCAACCTGTTGAGACGATTTAGTTCCACGTTCCACCTCAGACTCTTTGGCGGGGGGGCCACAGGGGGGGCCGGACTCGGAGTTACGGGGGGACTGGCACCTGCTGCCCCCCCCCCCCCAAAACCACCATTGTCTGGCCATCACCTTGATCCCACATACCCAAAACTTCACTCAAAGTGAACCAAAAAAAAGAAGAGTAGAAGGTTAGGTAGAACGAGAACTATGTATGTGTATAAGTACATGTACATCTAGATGCGCTGTGTTATCCCACTGGTCACTATTGTTGCTGTCAACATGTTCACTGATTCTGTGATCCCACTGAACAAAGATGAGTAATTGCATATTAACATATCAATACTAGACACCTTAAAGACAATGTGTACCAAAAATCTCTGCCCAACCAGGAAGTAAACAGCTGTGGTCATGTGACAGTTTACACTGAACATGTGACACTGCATATATTTAAATATTTCATTGAGACCCTTTATCATTTCAATATTTGCTGGAAATGCATTCATACATCATTCAGTAACATTTTTAGAGCCTTCTGACTGAAAACTTTTTTTTGCTGTCACTATTGTTACTGGTGGGATTAAATGGATGAACAGATCATTTTAATGTTAAAAAATAAATCCATGTTAGTGAGCACCTCTCCTTTTGTTACCGAGATAATCCATCCACCTGACAGGTGTGACATGTCAGGATGCTTATGAAACAGCGTCATCGAGGTACTAACAGAACCTACTCCTGCTTCTGACTGCTCGTAGCGCTTGTGCAAATAATGATTGCACATAAGTGTTGCTTGTCATTATCTGAAATTACAATTTTAATTTGTATTGTGCTCTGTCATGTTCACAATACACAGATGCCTTTGAAACATGTAAGTTAAACATGACAAAAGATTAGAAATATAACACACTTAAATTAAATTAAACTTAAATTAGTTGGCATTTATCAGATTTAAGCTTCAGATTAGGGTTCTTAAAAATGTGAATGAATTATTGAAATCGACTTAATACAACATTTTAAAACGCTGTTCTCTCCTCCTCTGCGCTCTTTACGCACCGCAGCCCCAAACTGCATGACGTCATCTTTGTTTAATTTAATCAGCAGAGACGCGACGTGGGAGAATGTAGTTAAGCTCTTTTATTGATCACTTAGCGTGGTAGCGTCCACACAAGCTACATTTCCAAAATCACTTCTGAAGCTCAAACGAGGCGGAGATTTCTGTTATGGACTGAAATAAAACTGTCACTGCTACCACACAGAGTCACTTCCGCATGAACCTGACGGGGGACAGCCCTCCATTCCGAAACCCCGCCGTTCCGAACGACCCCCACTCCGAAACTGATTATCAAGTCCGTATCGAGTTTCCTGCATCAAACACTGCCACCCGCTCTCCGGCCGCACTCGCACAATTCTGAAATTCGTTGTACTACAAAAGCTTGACATGAATGTTCAACTCATTGTTTTTTATTGAAAATATGTCACTGTCTTCATTTATTATGTATAATTTCACTAGCAGCAAACACATTTAAAGGAGACGCTTGTCAAGTCTTTTCTGCGCGCCGTCCGTGGTGCTGAAATCCCGCTGCAGCCGCCGCTCTGCTGACAGCAGACCATAGAAAATAAGCAGGGTTAGGGGAAGAAAGACCAGCGGTCTGTACAGCAGTCCCACTGTGTTTGCCAGGGCATATCAGGCTGTGTGATTATGCACAAAGATTGGTTTAAGGCACTGGAGCAATTTCATACAATTTCGGACATTTAACGTGATAAACTAATTTCAGTTCAACATGGTCATTTGCTTAGAGGATTCAGCTGAAGCATAATGAGTGTTATATGTCATTAAGATGAAGTATTTGCCTGTTTTGTGGTTAATTATGCACATGATCCATTTGACCCCATCATGAATGGGATCTATATTCGTCCCTGCAGAGACAAAAGGATCAATGCGCAGCCTCCGTTTCCTTTGCGTCCGTCTCGTTCATTCAAACTTTGTAAACACGGTTGGGATTTGTAGGGGACATACATGTGTATGCTGCTCACTATACAATGTGTTTAGTAGCCTCATTTCTAGTCAAAACAAATCTCTTTACACTTAAAAAATAGTCTACTTGTTTCAAGCAAATTTTCACTTGAAATAAGTATGAAAATCTGCCCATGGAGCAAGTTGGGGTTTTTTTTGCTTGCAATCCCAAAAAGATTTTTTCTACTTAAGTGAAAATTTTCCTGAAACAAGTGAAAATTGCCTAAAAACAAGTTACTTTTTAGCTGATGAGTCTTAGTTCAATTGTAATGAGATTTGTTTTGACAGAAATAAATATTCTTGGTAAGATTTATGAGTTTTTACAGTGTACATACACATACATACACACATGTACGTTTTTGACCATGTTGTGACTGTTTGAAGCAGGTCTTCATTCTTGCTGTTGTGGTTTGAGACGTGTTGGGAGTTAGTGCAGCTCACTGTTCAATAAACAACTGAACTTAACTTTTTTACCTGCCCATCTGTTCGACTGACAGTTTTATTGATCAGTAAGGTAACACTGACTTGGCGCGAAGTTGGTTCAATTTAGTAAAAAGCTTGGATGTAGTTGCACTAGTTACTTTCATTTTGCTGTAGCTTAGCTTGCTACATTTCTCAGGGTGATAGCTTTGATGTAGTGAAGCTTCATTTAATATTAGAGTAACTAGTAGCTTAGCTCACTACATTTTCCAAGTAGCTTGCCCAACACTGACGGTGGGTTACCAACCATAGTTGCTGATTGTAGGTGACATTTTGCATGTGCAGGGGGACGCAAGAAAAAAGCCTTTCTTTTGTTTTTGGTTGAAGCAGTATATCATTTTCATAAATTAATTCCAGGAAAGAGCAGTGAGGTAGAGTCAGCAAGACATGGTTAAACCTCTGACCCAAGCTACGCATCAGAATGTTGCTCTCAGAATGAGCACCAAAGCTCATCACATGATTTCTAACGAGGTGGGCTGCAGCTAGTGATGGCCAAATGAAGCCTCATGAACCACTGAAGATGATTCCACAGGAGAGGAGCCTGATAGCTGAAGGCTCTGGCTCCTGATCTACTTTTGGAGACTTTAGGGACCACGAGTAACCCTGCGTTCTCAGAGCACAGTGTTCTGGTGGGATAATATGGCACTATGAGCTCTCTAAGATATGACGGAGCCTGACCATTTAGAGCTTTATAAGTTCACAGTAGGATTTTAAATTTTGTCACCGCAACCACGGCTGAAAATGGCCAGAGTCTGTCAGCTCACTGACATGTTATCTGAACTATGTCACTTTTGCAGATGGTACAAATGAATCATAAAGTGTAAAGTATCCATGCTTTGCAGAAATGTACAATGCCAACATTTTCTTCTGGTGACTGGGCTGGAGATGAGTCTATATAGCTTAGTCACCTTGGTGTTGGCCAGTAAGTACACAGTTTGTCCACCAGAGTGCAGCAAAGATTATTTTTCGTTTACGTTTCCAGTATATTTAATGGGGTTAAACTGAGGCTGGTATAATGATTACTTGGTCACTTGTTCCTTTTAAAAGCAGAGAGCAGACAAGCTGGCTCAGGTGCGCCCTCCAGTGTCGAAAGATATCACCTCGCCAACAAACACATCTCCATGGACTTGTTCAACTACTCACTCAGCAGATCCACTTATGTAAAAGTAAAGCATGAAAATCAATCAGTCAAAACAGTGCAAACAAGGACAACATCATGGTTAATGGTTATATAGTTTATTCATCAATAGGCAAATCAATTATTCATTTACATCAAACTCCAAATTGTGACAAAATATGGTTTTGCACATTATAATAATGACCAGATCTGTGATTTTAGACATATTCTCTGATAATCATACAATAGGATACAAGAAAAATTCAAAAGATGAATGAAATATCCACACTTCAAGAGAAGAACAGCATATGGATACACTATACTCATATATTAATAACTACGACAACAAGAAATGCATCAGTGTTATCTGCCATCCAGCAATAATGACAAAAGGCTGGGATCTTTTTACACTCAAACTGGAACAGTCTCTACAGAGGGATCAGTCATGTAGTCATGAATGATCATGTGCTTGTTGTTTTACGGTGCTTTATTGTATTATACTTTGCACCTTGTGATGTTTTGCCTGCATTTTTCTCGTCGAGTTCTGAGTTTTGTGTTCTTAATGTTTGTATTGATTGTTGAGTCTATGATTAAATTGTTTCTTCTTGTGTATTTGTCGTCATGTTTTATGTATTTTAAAGGCCCATCTAGGCACGTGAATATCACCTTAACTAAGGCTATAAATGCAGGTGTGTGGCATTGGCGTTACATACTTATCCTTGTACAAATAATCATTAAATAAATAAAAACACATCGACTTCAGCCACTTTAACTCAATGCCTAATCTGCAGTGAACAAGTCTGTTAGTAATTTTGTTTCTCCCCTCGTCAAGCTGTGATTTCTGTACTTGCCATATTATCATTCAGTTAACCCAGAGAGCAGATTATTATTGTAGTATAAGCTTGTTGCAGTCAAGAGCAGCACACCAAAAATATAAAGTCTGTGACCACTGAGTAAGAGTGGGTGGAGGAGGAGCCTCAAATGGAGGAGGTTTTTAAGGTTTTTAAGGTTAAGTTTAAGTACGTTTTTAAGAATATATAGTTTTTGTTTTACACACACAACAAAGTAGAACAACAGATACACTTTAACCAAGTAACTTTTTAAAAACTCAAACTATGATCTTTCCCTCATTTAGGATCTTTCTGCTGCTTTCGACCACTGACCTGGGAAACTTACTTTACAGTGCAGATGAAATTAAATGTTTCATTATCAGCCTTTTCAAACCACTCATGTCCTTCCTCTCTGCTCATGGCTGCAGCTCTGTCACAGCTCTCAGTCTTTTCTTCTGAGGCCCACTTCTGGTAGCAGACCGCATTGTCATTGACCCAGAACCACAAATCCATAACGCAGGTGTAGCGCAGTCCCAGCCAGACGTGGGTAGTGTCAGCCTTCTTGGCTTTCTCTTGGACCCATCTCTGCTGGTCAGGGTTGGTGATGGAGACCAGGTCACAGTGTTTCTCTCTGCAGTAATTCAAGGCTTCCTCCCAGGTCTTGCTCTCTTTGATCAGGATCACTTTATCTGTCATGGAAGAAATGGACAGTTTGTGGACACTTTAGCCGGACAGTTAAAGAAACCATCTATTGTGACACAAAATCAGATGTAGGTAATTTACATGTTGTGACATGACAGACTGAATTTAGACCTGGCAGCTTTGTTTCTGGTCATATGTATTTTTACTTCAAGGAATAATTAGACAGAATCCAAATGTGAAATCCTGTGTATAATATATTATAAATATATTCAGACAGCTTTAGCAAGTCGTGCATAAAGGATTAACACAGCTCTTGACCTGCTTATGATATATCATATTGACCTTTATTATGAGACACACATCCCCCTTTTTTCAGGACTCTTTTTCTAAAAAGATTCTTTCAAGATCAGATTTGTTTTTTAAAAGAAAATATTAAAGCTGACAAGAAGGCACCAGTAAGACACTGAAGAACTACATATATAAAAACAATGTGAGCTGATATATATATGTTTTAAATGAAACTGTGTTTGAATAGGCCAAAAATGAAACTGCAGCTTAGTGGGAGGTCTATTTCTAACATTATCCAACCATCTATTGCTTCACTTGTAGTAGCTTCTTCATGAGCTCACCTTGTGTCTTGTCCTCAGTAACAGTGGATGATGAGGGACCTGCTGTTGTTCCTTTCTTTGTGGTTGTTCCTGAAACAGAGGCTCATATATGGTTCATGATGTGAAGCTTTGCTGGGTAATATTATTAGATAATGTCACATGACAGTGTTGCTATGATGTTGATTCATTTCTTTTTAATTCAAATATATGACAGCTTCCAATCTAAGCAACACACATCACTTTTCTTGTGCTGCTTTCAGACGCCTTTCACAAGTATTTTAACCTTTGAACCTTTGAGCAATTTGGTGCAGTTCCTTTGACAAACATGAGGGGAAAAACTCAACAAAAAAACAAAAAACAAAAAACAAAAAAAGCATATAGAAAAATATTTTTTTAAAAACTGGGGAAACGGCTAGGAAAAATATATAATTATAATTATTATCATTATTACAAATTTAAAATTATGGAACAGAATTAATAGAATTTGTTTAGGTCATGTGCTTGTTTATTTGTTTTTTTAATTTCTTTTTGCTTTGATTAATTTTCTCTTTTTACTAATTTCTTGCAATTTCTCATTTTTTTTCTTTGGTTGCTCATTGCCTTCTTCCATGTTTTTGTATGAAATCAAGTCAGTCTGCTCAGGTTTCAAAGGGTTAAACCATTCTTAAACAGCTTTAGCAAGTCGTGCATAAAGGATTAACACAGCCTCTTGACCTGCTTATAATATATCATATTGACCTTTATTATGAGACACACATCCCCCTTTTTTCAGGACTCTTTTTCTAAAAAGATTCTTTCAAGATCAGATTTGTTTTTTAAAGAAAATAATAAAGAAAGCATTTATTGTGAACCAAAAACAGATGTATATTTCCTTGAAGTGAGAATACAGACAGAATCCAAATGTGAAATCCTGTGTGGAATATATTAAAGAAATTCAACATACATACACAAATATGTAGCACAAAACAAATACTGTTAGACAGACTCTTGCAAAACTCACCACCATAGCAGAAGAAGGGTTTTGTTTTATTACATTCGTCGGAGCTCCATTTTCCATCCAGCAGAGTCACAGCACATTTCTTGCTGCTGTCTTCATCTCTGAATAACTCCAGATCCCAGTATCTGAAAGAGTGATTGCTCCCATCTGACCACCTCCAGGAGTCTCTGAACAGGCCGATCCACACGACCTCGCTTGACTTATACTCTCTCTTGAATTCGTCGTCCTCTAACTGTTGGTCTCCACTGACCAGGTCAGTGTGATGTTCTCTGCAGTAGTTCTGAGCCTGTGGCCAGCTCATCTTGTCTTCAGTCAGATGGAATCTCTTGTTGGGTTGCATCCTTTCTGTGGGATAAACAGACAAACTAAGAAACACACACTGTTTACAAGTTATTTCATCTCATAAAAATCCTTTTTTCTTATTTAAACAGGTGAAACAATAACGTGAGATAAATTAAAATGAATCCACTGCAGGTTCACATGTTTACAAGAACAAAGTGTGTGTGATATAATAAGGTGGATCACATCATTAAAAGTAGGACTGGATTAGAATTCATTTCTGCATGTAGAGAAAGAGACATTTTATCACCACACTTACCAGTAATGTTACTTAAAAGTAAATAAATAAATAAATAAATAGAAAATAACACCAGTTGACTTTTGACTTTTAAATATCTAATTTTTTAACCTTATCAGCCAAGTTTCTACTTAATCCCACGCAAAAAGAGGAGGTATATGTCAACGAAAACTATTGTTAGACAGGATGATCTGCTGTATACACATAATAACATTATTAGTTACATATTCTCACCATCATAGCAGATACATTTATGATTGTGAGAACAAGGGGCATCCCACCATATGTGATTGTGCATCCCCACACATTTCTCATTATTAGAACCGTAATTATTCGGCTCTCCCTCATGCCATCTACTCTCCCTATCATTGGACTCCAGCCCTGGCAGAGACCACTGCCAGTGCCACATCCCTCTCTCATTTCTTTCAGGGTCGCTGTAAAGCCCAATCCAGGCTCCATCTTGATTCTGTGCAGAGTCACAGAGTCTCTCCATGTCTGTCATGTCAGACACTGTGGCCAGGTCAGTGTGATGCTCTCTGCAGTACTGCTGGGCTTCAGTCCAGTTCTTCTTCTCCTTAACAAAGTGGTACTCATGGAGGTGACACATGAAGAAGGAACACTGACCTAATAACAGAGGAAATACTGCAGTGATGGAGCAGACAGCATTAAATCAACATCATGAGTACCCAGCTCACACCCACTGCTTACACCAAATGGGGCTCTGAGTCCACCTGTTTAACTTTTGATTGATAAGAAAGGTGAGCTGTCTGTCTTAAAAATGCTGTAAGATGATCACTTACCCATCAGAAGGAGCACAAACAGACTCCACTGCATCTTTGCTCTGCTGGACAAAAGTGACATTTCAGTGCACAGTGAACAGAACACAGTGGGCCTCGTGCAGAAGCTGATATGCAAACAAATGTTCTCTTATAAACAAGGAGAAGGACTGTCCTATTCGTCAACAGAGATATCAAAAATGTAAAAAAAAAGGTAGTCCAAAGTAAGAGTCCGACACACGGCTGTTTTTCAGTCCTATACTGCCTCTTTAGTGTTTGTAGGCTGCCTATCTCTGGGGTTGAGTGTTTCTTACACATTTTGAGGTCTTTGTGACAGTTTTGAAGCTAGCTGACTTTGTTGAGTGGTTCATTGTCATTCTGCTGTGAACATCTTTTTTGATGACTACAGTCTGGTCACATGTTTTTGATGATGGCTGATTTATACACTGGTGCTTTGTCATTTTTTCTTGTCTTATCCTGACAGTGTGTTCCCATTACTTTGGTGACTGCTGTGATCTATACATTAAGATTTTGTAACTTTCTCTTGTCGTATTCAGTTGGCCTGGTCACATGATTTTGATGATTGCTGCTACATATACATCTATGTCTTGTTGATATTCTTTTCTTGTCGTATCCTGTCAAACTGGTCACATGGTTCATTTCTTACTGCTGTGATTTATACATTCATACTTAGTTGTTTTATCTTGTCGTGATCTGACCATTTGGTCACGACTTAATCACATGATCTCCAACACATGCTTGACATGATTTAAACACCTGTGCACAACAATCTGTATGCTCATATCCTGATGAAGACTTGCATAGTCGAAACGGGTTGATATCCCTGCTTTATTAAAGGATTTTTACACTATAGTGCCTCGGACTCTTAGTTTGGATGACCTTTTGTTACATTTTGATATCTCTGTTCACGAATAGGACAGTCCTTCTTCTTTTTTACACATCACTTTTTTCCTGGGGCCTGTATCACGGAGCGAGATCAACCTTTCCTGGGTTACCCAGACCTATCCTGGGTTGACTAACCCTAACAATAGCAATCAGGATAATCGGTGTCACGACGCTGGACACATAGAGACAAACAACCATTCATGCTCACATTCACACCTACGGACAGTTTAGAGTCACCAATTAACCTACATGTCTTTGGACTATGGGAGGAAGCTGGAGTGCCCGGAGAGAACCCACGCTGACACGGGGAGAACATGCAAACTCCGCACCGGATCGAACCGGCAACCCTCTTGCTGTGAGGCGAGAGTGCTAACCACCACACCACCGTGCTACCCTGGATCAGAGATTAATTCTACTAAAATATGAGGAGGAGAAAAGCAACATTACAGAAAAGGACAACACCGTGGCAGCTGCAGGGGGAGGAAACATGCGTGGCAACGCATAACGGGATGAATAATGTTTAGTTTTAGTTTAGATTAGTTTATTTGCACGTAATGTTAAAAACAGACAGTATAACATTTACAAGATTAAAAAAAGAAAAGTGCCAGAGAGGTTAAAAGCCACTAAAAGCTTATCAAAGAAATTCACCTGTCAAAACATCAATGAAATCACATAATAGAGAAGAAGGAAAAAAGAAATGGGTCAGAAAAGAAGAAATAGAGTGTAACTAAAAGTATAACTTTGAGGTCTTTTAATCTCATGCCACTGTCTGCGTGTACTCCACTACACTACAGAGGGAAATATTGTACTTTTTACTCCACTACAATTATTTGATAACTTCCTAGTTACTTTACAAATTAAGATTTTATGCACATGAACCATATGAAAATATACAAATGCAACTAAAACAGTTACTTGATTAATTAGAAAATGAACTGGCAACTATTTTTAAAAAGCATTTAAGTCGTTTTTCATGCAAAAAAAAAAAAAAAATCATGATTCCTTTGAGAACCTGCTGTTCATCCTGTTCATTATTTCAATTTAATTTAATTGTAATTTTATATGCTTTATTAATCCCCCTGAGGGGAAATAGGGTTATCAATGTTATCAAACTGATTTTATTTTTCTGCAGTGAGTGCTTTTACTTTAAAACTTAATTTTCCTGATTGTTCACATAGTTTAACTTTTATTTTCACTGCAGGACTTTTGCAGATTATTCTTACAGTGTATTAGTACTATTAGGATGTGAATACTTCCTCTAACCCCGCTGCTGACACCACATTTACTCAGCATCACAGATGTTTTGTCATTGCTGGGTTTTTGACTTTCTTGTAACGCCTGTTCCAACACTCACAAATCACCTTTACTTTGAGTTTACTTAACATTTTACCACTGCTGAAGTTCCTCTTCCAGGCTTTTTGGGTGGCACCTCTCCCATTCATGGGCGTGTGCCAGAGTATTTGCACACATCACAGCATTTAGGAGGTGTTACCTATGCTAATAGGTTACCTAGGATACAGTGGGATTCATCACTCAGCACACCTTGGTAAGAGCAGGTTGGTTAAGGTGCATCTGAAGTTGACTTTTCTCTTACCAGGATTTTAAGAGAAAATATGAGAGGAATTTAAGAGAATGTTGCTGCATGAGGCCCACTGAGTCTGATAACTTCTGTCAGTTTAAAGAAATGACATTTAACACTTAAAAGTAGGTCCAGTTTAATAAAAACACACAAACAAAGGTCACCACCCCCTCCAGTTTATGAGGAAGCAGAATGATGTTTAGCAGCTAATATGCAAATTAGGATGAAACCTGCATGAACAGACTCACACTGTGAAACTGTCACTGTTTTCCAGCTCATTAAAATTTCTTATTTGAACAAAACACAAATAATGTAATGCATTAGGCTGAGCCAATAACAAACATTCATTCATTTTCTGTAACTGCTTATCCTGTTAGGGGTCAGGAGGGGGCTGGAGCCTATCCCAGCTGACACTGGGTGAGAGGCAGGGTGCACCCTGGACAGGTCACCAGACTATCACAGGGCTGACACATAGAGACAGACAACCATTCACACTCACATCCACACCTACGGACAATTTAGAGTCACCAATTAACCTGCATGTCTTTGGACTGTGGAGGAAACCAGAGCACCTGGAGAAACCCACGCTGGGGAGAACATGCAAACTCCACACAGAAGGGCTCCCCCGAGGTTCAAACCCCCCACCCTAAGTTTGTTCCAAACTGTGATTATAAAACATGTCACAAATGAGCTGAGCTGTTTGCTAAATCTGGCAAATACAAAAAGACAAAATGCAAATCTGATTTGATTTGAAATGATGTGAAATATATACTGAAAAAAAGACATTACTGTTCTGTCCACCTCTACACACACACAATAAATAATATATCAAAGTGACACAACAGAATCATAACTTACATCTTCTGTCGTCCTCTCAGCTGCTTCACTCTGGTGTCTCTCCTTGTGTGCTGATGAAGACTAAAATGTCCCCCAGGTAGATGCTCTCTTTGAGCCGCCTTCACCTGACGTCAGCATTTGAATATTAAAATACTGAAGTCAAAGATGTTTATAATCGTCGAGAAATGATCTGTTGTTGACAACAATACATTTACATGATGCAGCGGGAACAAAAAGAGGAACACACTTTCCTCTTTACTGGAAAGCAGTAAGAAAGGTGTCATTCAAAAATGTCTGCCAACAAAGAGCATAAACTAAACGTTTGCTCCTCTGAAACTGTTTCTTTTGCATCGTCAAAAATTCAACTTGTCAAAATCAAAGAGAACCTTAACACACTGAGTCAGTATTATTGTTATGCCAGCAATGATTTGAACATATTTTTGTTGTTATTCTGTTTCTTTTCATTCACACTCACAGGCAAAGTCAACAATGCCATCAGTTTACAGTGTGTAGGAGCCTAAATGCAGTTTCACATCTGTAACTGTTAAGATAAGGGCACTATTATTGTTGTATTGTACCTTTAATTGCCCCTGTTTTACCCTCTCACCAGTAGGGGGAGCTCTTGGATTTGAGAGAGCTCATTGCAGTGTAGAGTGGAGCCACTCAGTTTGTGACCTCCTATCTCTTTTATCTTTGACCTTTGTCTTTACCTCTTTTTTCTTGATAATAGTGGATTTGAAAATGGACAACTGTCTCTGTACCAGCTTTGAGTTTTGAAGTGAAGTGTTAAACTTTATCAAGTGGTCGGCTGGATTTGTTTTGCATGTGGATGAAGATGAAGGTGATGATTGGAGCATTATTACGGCTTCACTGATTGGACACCTGCACAGTGAAACAGAATTCCATTAGAATAGAGGTCCATGCACATGCCACCAGAATGCTCTATCATATTCTCAGGCGACTACTTTACATATCAAAAATCTTTATACATACAAACATATATCACCGCTTTGTCAGTGGCCTTTTACATTCACATATAACACACAAGGTATCCTTCTGCGTCTGCTGTTGACGTTCCAGGACGTCAACAAAAGTATACGATTAGGTTTAGGCAACAAAAGCATATGGGTAGGTTTAGAAAAAAAACATCTTGGTTTGGCATTGGGGACGTGAACAATCGACTCATGGGTGAAAGTCCAGGGATTGTTGGACCCATCCACCACCCCTCCTATTCACCCTATATGGACTTTCCTGTTCCCTATATTACATTGTTACCAGCAGCATTTCAACGTGACCCTGTCCAGCAGTGTAGCATGTTGTCCTGATAGGTGCTGTCCCGCCAACCAGCAGCGTATCATAGCAACGCCAAAGGTTACATCTGGCCGCGTTACATACTGCAGTAAAAGGTGGCTTTTGGCACCAGAGCGGTGGTATTCGACAACTTCGGAGTGAGAACGGGCTGGAGGGGGAGGTCATAATCCCTGATAAAGTTGTTGCTGTCATGATCTGTTTGCATCAGTTCAGCACATGAATTCAACAGCGTGGCTGCTAAATGGCCTGTCTCCCTCTCATAGTCTATATCTGACCCATTGAGACTATGGCGGGACAAATTAGTCAATGTATGAGAAACACTGTATTTAAACACTAGAAAACTCGTGCCCTTTTCCTCCTTGTGTGGTGTATTCTGCATGATCCAGTGGGTGCGCCTCTTTAAGTGGTCCGACCGGCAACCTGTTGAGACGATTTAGTTCCACGTTCCACCTCAGACTCTTTGGCGGGGGGGCCACAGGGGGGGCCGGACTCGGAGTTACGGGGGGACTGGCACCTGCTGGCCCCCCCCCCAAAACCACCATTGTCTGTCCGTCACCTTGATCCCACATACCCAAAACTTCACTCAAAGTGAACCAAAAAAAAGAAGAGTAGAAGGTTAGGTAGAACGAGAACTATGTATGTGTATAAGTACATGTACATCCAGATGCACTGTGTTATCCCACTGGTCACTATTGTTGCTGTCAACATGTTCACTGATTCTGTGACCCCACTGAACAAAGATGAGTAATTGCATATTAACATATCAATACTAGACACCTTAAAGACAATGTGTACCAAAAATCTCTGCCCAACCAGGAAGTAAACAGCTGTGGTCATGTGACAGTTTACACTGAACATGTGACACTGCATATATTTAAATATTTCATTGAGACCCTTTAACATTTCAACATTTGCTGGAAATGCATTCATACATCATTCAGTAACATTTTTAGAGCCTTCTGACTGAAAACCTTTTTTTGCTGTCACTATTGTTGCTGGTGGGATTAAATGGATGAACAGATCATTTTAATGTTAAAAAATAAATCCATGTTAGTGAGCACCTCTCCTTTTGTTACCGAGATAATCCATCCACCTGACAGGTGTGACATGTCAGGATGCTTATGAAACAGCGTCATCGAGGTACTAACAGAACCTACTCCTGCTTCTGACTGCTCAGAGCGCTTGTGCAAATAATGATTGCACATAAGTGTTGCTTGTCATTATCTGAAATTACAATTTTAATTTGTATTGTGCTCTGTCATGTTCACAATACACAGATGCCTTTGAAACATGTAAGTTAAACATGACAAGAAATATAACACACTTAAATTAAATTAAACTTAAATTAGTTGGCATTTATCAGATTTAAGCTTCAGGTTAGGGTTCTTAAAAATGTGAATGAATTATTGAAATCGACTTAATACAACATTTTAAAACGCTGTTCTCTCCTCCTCTGCGCTCTTTACGCACCGCAGCCCCAAACTGCATGACGTCATCTTTGTTTAATTTAATCAGCAGAGACGCGACGGGAGAATGTAGTTAAGCTCTTATTGATCACTTAGCGTGGTAGCGTCCACACAAGCTACATTTCCAAAATCACTTCTGAAGCTCAAACGAGGCGGAGATTTCTGTTATGGACTGAAATAAAACTGTCACTGCTACCACACAGAGTCACTTCCGCATGAACCTGACGGGGGACAGCCCTCCATTCCGAAACCCCGCCGTTCCGAACGACCCCCACTCCAAAACTGATTTTCAAGTCCATATCGAGTTTCCTGCATCAAACACTGCCACCCGCTCTCCGGCCGCACTCGCACAATTCTGAAACTCGTTGTACTACAAAAGCTTGACATGAATGTTCAACTCATTGTTTTTTATTGAAAATATGTCACTGTCTTCATTTATTATGTATAATTTCACTAGCAGCAAACACATTTAAAGGAGACGCTTGTCAAGTCTTTTTATGCGCGCCGTCCGTGGTGCTGAAATCCCTGCTGCAGCCGTCGCTCTCTGCTGACAGCAGACCATAGAAAATAAGCAGGGTTAGGGGAAGAAAGACCAGCGGTCTGTACAGCAGTCCCACTGTGTTTGCCAGGGCATATCAGGCTGTGTGATTATGCACAAAGATTGGTTTAAGGCACTGGAGCAATTTCATACAATTTCGGACATTTAACGTGATAAACTAATTTCAGTTCAACATGGTCATTTGCTTAGAGGATTCAGCTGAAGCATAATGAGTGTTATATGTCATTAAGATGAAGTATTTGCCTGTTTTGTGGTTAATTATGCACATGATCCATTTGACCCCATCATGAATGGGATCTATATTCGTCCCTGCAGAGACAAAAGGATCAATGCGCAGCCTCCGTTTCCTTTGCGTCTGTCTTGTTCATTCAAACTTTGTAAACACGGTTGGGATTTGTAGGGGACATACATGTGTATGCTGCTCACTATACAATGTGTTTAGTAGCCTCATTTCTAGTCAAAACAAATCTCTTTACACTTAAAAAATAGTCTACTTGTTTCAAGCAAATTTTCACTTGAAATAAGTATGAAAATCTGCCCATGGAGCAAGTTGGGGTTTTTTTTGCTTGCAATCACAAAAAGATTTTTTCTACTTAAGTGAAAATTTTCCTGAAACAAATGAAAATTGCCTAAAAACAAGTTACTTTTTAGCTGATGAGTCTTAGTTCAATTGTAATGAGATTTGTTTTGACAGAAATAAATATTCTTGGTAAGATTTATGAGTTTTTACAGTGTACATACACATACATACACGCATGTACGTTTTTGACCATGTTGTGACTGTTTGAAGCAGGTCTTCATTCTTGCTGTTGTGGTTTGAGTCGTGTTGGGAGTTAGTGCAGCTCACTGTTCAATAAACAATTGAACTTAACTTTTTTACCTGCCCATCTGTTTGACTGACAGTTTTATTGATCAGTAAGATAACACTGACTTGGCGCGAAGTTGGTTCAATTTAGTAAAAAGCTTGGATGTAGTTGCACTAGTTACTTTCATTTTGCTGTAGCTTAGCTTGCTACATTTCTCAGGGTGATAGCTTTGATGTAGTGAAGCTTCATTTAATATTAGAGTAACTAGTAGCTTAGCTCACTACATTTTCCAAGTAGCTTGCCCAACACTGACGGTGGGTTACCAACCATAGTTTCTGATTGTAGGTGACATTTTGCATGTGCAGGGGGACGCAAGAAAAAAGCCTTTCTTTTTGTTTTTTGGTTGAAGCGAGCGTATCATTTTCATAAATTAATTCCAGGGAAAGAGCAGTGAGGTAGAGTCAGCAAGACATGGTTAAACCTCTGACCCAAGCTACGCATCAGAATGTTGCTCTCAGAATGAGCACCAAAGCTCATCACATGATTTCTAACGAGGTGGGCTGCAGCTAGTGATGGCCAAATGAAGCCTCATGAACCACTGAAGATGATTCCACAGGAGAGGAGCCTGATAGCTGAAGGCTCTGGCTCCTGATCTACTTTTGGAGACTTTAGGGACCACGAGTAACCCTGCGTTCTCAGAGCACAGTGTTCTGGTGGGATAATATGGCACTATGAGCTCTCTAAGATATGACGGAGCCTGACCATTTAGAGCTTTATAAGTTAACAGTAGGATTTTAAATTTTGTCACCGCAACCACGGCTGAAAATGGCCAGACTCTGTCAGCTCACTGACATGTTATCTGAACTATGTCACTTTTGCAGATGGTACAAATGAATCATAAAAGTGTAAAGTATCCATGCTTTGCAGAAATGTACAATGCCAACATTTTCTTCTGGTGACTGGGCTGGAGATGAGTCTATATAGCTTAGTCACCTTGGTGTTGGCCAGTAAGTACACAGTTTGTCCACCAGAGTGCAGCAAAGATTATTTTTCGTTTACGTTTCCAGTATATTTAATGGGGTTAAACTGAGGCTGGTATAATGATTACTTGGTCACTTGTTCCTTTTAAAAGCAGAGAGCAGACAAGCTGGCTCAGGTGCGCCTCCAGTGTCGAAAGATATCACCTCACCAACAAACACATCTCCATGGACTTGTTCAACTACTCACTCGGCAGATCCACTTATGTAAAAGTAAAGCATGAAAATCAATCAGTCAAAACAGTGCAAAAAAGGACAACATCATGGTTAATGGTTATATAGTTTATTCATCAATAGGCAAATCAATTATTCATTTCCATCAAACTCCAAATTGTGACAAAATATGGTTTTGCACATTATAATAATGACCAGATCTGTGATTTTAGACATATTCTCTGATAATCATACAATAGGATACAAGAAAAATTCAAAAGATGAATGAAATATCCACACTTCAAGAGAAGAACAGCATATGGATACACTATACTCATATATTAATAACTACGAACAAGAAATGCATCAGTGTTATCTGCCATCCAGCAATAATGACAAAAGGCTGGGATCTTTTTACACTCAAACTGGAACAGTCTCTACAGAGGGATCAGTCATGTAGTCATGAATGATCATGTGCTTGTTGTTTTACGGTGCTTTATTGTATTATACTTTGCACCTTGTGATGTTTTGCCTGCATTTTTCTCGTTCTGAGTTCTGAGTTTTGTGTTCTTAATGTTTGTATTGATTGTTGAGTCTATGATTAAATTGTTTCTTCTTGTGTATTTGTCGTCATGTTTTATGTATATTAAAGGCCCATCTAGGCACGTGAATATCACCTTAACTAAGGCTATAAATGCAGGTGTGTGGCATTGGCGTTACATACTTATCCTTGTACAAATAATCATTAAATAAATAAAAACACGTCGACTTCAGCCACTTTAACTCAATGCCTAATCTGCAGTGAACAAGTCTGTTAGTAATTTTGTTTCTCCCCTCGTCAAGCTGTGATTTCTGTACTTGCCATATTATCATTCAGTTAACCCAGAGAGCAGATTATTATTGTAGTATAAGCTTGTTGCAGTCAAGAGCAGCACACCAAAAATATAAAGTCTGTGACCACTGAGTAAGAGTGGGTGGAGGAGGAGCCTCAAATGGAGGAGGTTTTTAAGGTTAAGTTTAAGTACGTTTTTAAGAATATATAGTTTTTGTTTTACACACACAACAAAGTAGAACAACAGATACACTTTAACCAAGTAACTTTTTAAAAACTCAAACTATGATCTTTCCCTCATTTAGGATCTTTCTGCTGCGACCACTGACCTGGGAAACTTACTTTACAGTGCAGATGAAATTAAATGTTTCATTATCAGCCTTTTCAAACCACTCATGTCCTTCCTCTCTGCTCATGGCTGCAGCTCTGTCACAGCTCTCAGTCTTTTCTTCTGAGGCCCACTTCTGGTAGCAGACCGCATTGTCATTGACCCAGAACCACAAATCCATAACGCAGGTGTAGCGCAGTCCCAGCCAGACGTGGGTAGTGTCAGCCTTCTTGGCTTTCTCTTGGACCCATCTCTGCTGGTCAGGGTTGGTGATGGAGACCAGGTCACAGTGTTTCTCTCTGCAGTAATTCAAGGCTTCCTCCCAGGTCTTTTTCTCTTTGATCAGGATCACTTTATCTGTCATGGAAGAAATGGACAGTTTGTGGACACTTTAGCCGGACAGTTAAAGAAACCATCTATTGTGACACAAAATCAGATGTGCAGGTAATTTACATGTTGTGACATGACAGACTGAATTTAGACCTGGCAGCTTTGTTTCTGGTCATATGTATTTTTACTTCAAGGAATAATTAGACAGAATCCAAATGTGAAATCCTGTGTATAATATATTATTAATATACACTGAAAGAGACTCAACAAAAATGGGCCAAAATGAAAGTACAGCTTAGTGGGAGGTCTATTTCTAACATTATCCAACCATCTATTGCTTCACTTGTAGTAGCTTCTTCATGAGCTCACCTTGTGTCTTGTCCTCAGTAACAGTGGATGATGAGGGACCTGCTGTTGTTCCTTTCTTTGTGGTTGGCTCTGAAACAGAGGCTCATATATGGTTCATGATGTGAAGCTTTGCTGGGTAATATTATTAGATAATGTCACATGACAGTGTTGCTATGATGTTGATTCATTTCTTTTTAATTCAAATATATGACAGCTTCCAATCTAAGCAACACACATCACTTTTCTTGTGCTGCTTTCAGACGCCTTTCACAAGTATTTTAACCTTTGAACCTTTGAGCAATTTGGTGTGATTTCTTTGAAAATCATGGGGAAACAAAGGAAATGAGCTACTTCGCAAGAAATAGTCCACAGATTGGACACACACACACAGAAAAAAGATTTAGAAATTTGTTTATTTTTTTAAAATGGTACAGAATTATTTTTACCCAGGTCATTTCCTTGTTTGGTTGTATTTATTTATTTATTCATTTATTTTTTTTTTTACCAATTTCTTGCATCATCTGTTTTTCTTTGGTTGCTCATTGCCTTCTTCCCATGTTTTTGTAAGAAATCATGTCAGTCTGCTCAGGTTTCAAAGGGTTAACCCTTGGGCGACATCTCTTTTCTTGTGCTGCTTTCAGACGTCTTTCACAAGTATTTGAACCTTTGAACCTTTGAGCAATTTGGTGCCATTTCTTTGGAAAAACATGGGGGAAAAGACAACA